>NC_057747.1:27520743-27590412 GCF_004010195.1 Chiloscyllium plagiosum
CGGGTGCTCCGGTTTCCTCCCACAGTCCAAAGATGTGCAGGTCAGGTGAATTGGCCATGCTAAATTGCCCGTAGTGTTAGGTAAGGGGTAAATGTAGGGGTATGGGTGGGTTACGCTTCGGCGGGTCGGTGTGGACTTGTTGGGCCGAAGGGCCTGTTTCCACACTGTAAAGTAATCTAATCTAGTCTCTTTTATATCTTTCCCCTCTCACTTTAAACCTATGCCCTCTAGTTCTGGACTCCCCGACACCAGGGAAAAAACTTCGTATATTTAGCTGATTCATGCCCCTCATAATTTTGAAAACCTCTATAAGGTCACCCCTCAGCCTCCAACGCTCCAGGGAAAACAGCTCCAGCCTGTTCAGCCTCCCCCTGTAGCTCAAATCCTCCAACTCTAGCCAACTTCAAAACCCCATCAACTGTTGAAAGCTAAACTAAAACCTTGGTGGGAGCCTGACTCCACCCATTCATGCTGTTTCTATTGTTCCAACTTATATCTAAAAAAACCCCAAAGCCTCACAAGCTACTGGAACAGGCCACCCAGCTCCTCTGACTCAATCCCTCTTCAGAAAATGCTCCTCTTAAAGCCATAGTGTCATCATAGTTGCCGTATTCTGAAACTCAAAGGTTGAGAATCCTAAACAGTCACTTTGACAGGTGCTATCAAAGTGTCAGCACATAAAGTGAGTGTGAAGGTACTGAGAGGGTAAGCTGCCAGGTGGTTAAGGGATAGATACCAGGTGGGCACCAAGAGAATATGGAGCTGAGTGGGTAAGGGTTATGGTGGCAGGGGATCAGGTGCCAACTGGGTTGGGTGCCAAGTGAATTGAATGGCAGGTAAGTGTTACCTATTCAGTCCAAGGGGACAGGTTGTCAAGGCGGGCAGGTATGTGATGGAATTTCTAGGGTAGGTATTAGTGGGCGAAAGGTACCAGATGCATGGGAGGGGGTGGAGTACTGCGTGGTGATGACAAGAGAAGGTCCAAACTGGTGCCAGGGAAGACAAGCTTGTGTCCAGATGCAGGGGAGGGCAGGTGCTGGGTCCTGGGGCATCAGAGACTGGTACTGGGTCTGGAGGGAGTGAGGGAGTGATAGGTTCAGATGGAAGGTGAGCTGTGGACTCTCACGGGGCTGGATCCTGAAGGGATGTTGAGTCTGGGTCTGGGGTGTAAGAGGTCTGTGAAATTTGGGGTGTGTGAGATGATTTGGGAGTGAGTTAAATAGTTACTCAGAAGTTAGACTAAGTATTTAATCATCTAACATTTCTTGCCTAACTATTTACTTAACTGCTGTGGAACCAACTGAATTCTGCGATTTAAATAGTTGTTTTTGGAGGATTCCAGATATAGGGAAGTTACTCATCAGCATCTCCAAATTGTAAGGAATTTGTTTGGGAATTGTTACATCAGGGATTCCACAATGTCCCTGTATGTAATTGTCACCTGCAGAAACTATAATCTGTCCAGCAAAAAATCTGGGCCATTAAATCCAATTTCTTGTTTCGGACATGGGCAATACATTAGAGGTAGCAGAGAGGAGAAATAGGGAGGATGGCTTTCACCCAAGGGGTAATGGAAATCTGAAACTCACTGTCAAAAATGTTTGTAAGATTTAAACAATATTTAGATAGTCACTTGAATTGCCATAGCCTCCAGGGTTATGTGTCAAAAGTTAGAAAATGGGATTAGTAAAGTCAAAACAACAACAAAATACTGGAGAAATTCAGCAGGTCTGGCAGCATCTGCGGAGGGTACTGGTGAAGTGTCACTGGACCTGAAATGTTAAGTCTCTCCACAGATGCTGCCAGACCCGCTGAATTCTGTTTCAGACTTCCAGCATCTGCAGTTCTTCATTTACTTTAGTGAAGTCAAATCTTTGTTAATTGGTGCAGACACAATGAGCTGAGTGGCCTCTTTCTGTCCTATAAAAAACATCTATGAGTTTAAAAGGGTAGTTCTGCAAATGTGACTTAAATAAATGCAGAATTGTTTGTGGCATTAGCCATATTAGAGTGAATCTATTTCAGATCTTTCTGAATAATTAATTTAGCAACCTTGAAATATGATATAGAAATCAGAATAGTGCCTGCGTTATCCAATAGCCTAAATACCACTGCAGTCCATTGATTCTCATAACAAATCATCCTTAGACCTGAGCAGATTCACTTACTGCTAAATGAGGATTTCGGGTTGCGATACTTAATACATTTCATTAAATAAGTGAAAGGCAGCAACCGATCACTTAAAGTGGTCAGCAGCCTGACTACCTATTCTAGGAGACCAGCACCAAGCTCCCCAAATAGAACCAAAGCAAAAATCTCGAGGTAAAAACTGGTTTTCATAAAATGGACTTGAGCCCCATCTCTATAAAATAATTATCTATCAATTCACTTTTCACCCTATCACAGATTTTCTCTTTTGTTCCCACCCCACCCCTTTCCTTGCTTGTACTTCCCCTGTTTAAAACCTTTGGCGCCTGTTAATTTTTTAAAAGTTCTTAATGAAAGGTTATTGACTTTAATCATTAATGCTGTTTTTTGCTCCAGGTGCTGTTGAGCATTTCCAATATTTTCTGTTATTTTGTTTTAGATTTTCAGTACTTGCAGAGTCTTGCTTCTGTACTGATACTCATATTGGCTTTCCAGTCTGTACTGTTGCTGTATTAATATTGGTAAATTGTTCATCCATAGGGTATCAATGTGAGCCTTACAACAACCCCTCTGATTTCTTCTTGGATGTTATTAGTGAAGCATCATGCCTTGAAACTCCAAGTCCAGGTATCATCAATGATCAGACTTTATTAATGATTGTCTTTCAGTTGCATTGTAGGTTTGGGGACACTGGTGTAGTGTGCAGTGGTAATGTCACGGGACAAGTAATCTAGAGCTCAAGGCTGACGTTCTGTGGGCACAAGTTCCAATCTTAAAAGAAATCGAAGGCAGTCAGTGTATGGAAGTTCTGTTGTCATTGTTACCAATAGTGCAGTCACTGTAATATCTAAATATCTTTCTTTTTTATTAAAGAGGTTGTGGTCACTTCTCAGCAAGCCATAGATCCCAGCTCAGAAAAGAATATCTTGACCCAACATTTTCAACAGTCTAAGTATTATGACCAAATCAATAATGAACTCAAGTCCTTATCTGTGCCAAATGTCTCAAAGTTTTCAATGCAAATAAAACGTTCATACGCAACTCCTTTCTGGTATCAGGTAGGTACAAATGTCTTTGTGTTTTTCTTGATAAGGGTAATCATTAAATTCAACAGGTAATAGCTAACATTCAAGTCCAAATGTATTGGAGACATTGTTGATAGGATTTCTCTTGTGCACTGTGTGTCACAGCCAACATGTCACTGCAATACAGCGGCACAGTGGTGACAACTGCTCTCTACATTATTTTTTTTTTGGTGGAGGTCTTTGTTGTCAAAGGTAGAGCTAGCCCAGCTATCTGGTGTTGATATCCATCGTAAATGGCCTCCTTCAGGGAGAGGTGGCTGCTAAACTATGGGATGTGCTCACTATTTTATAGAATTGCTCCTTCAACAGGTAAGGAAGGAGAAATATTTGTCTGACCAGAATTGAACTGAGATTTGTTTTGGCAATGTTCAAGTACAGGCGAAGTATTTTCAATGCAGAATGGAAGAGTTTAAGAGTAGCTTGAAAATTTTGTACAGTGGGCAATAACACTACAGTCATCCCCAACCACTGCTTGTGTATATTTAAGGTGGTCAGTTCAGTTCTGAGATGGAGGTGACAGGTGACTGAGTATTATGGACCAGGCCAGAGCACCGCCCCCCCCCCCCCCACCTCCCCCCCCACCACCCAACTTCCCTGCAAAGCATGTAAAGAAAGTAGCCCAGACCCTACCTTTGCTAGTTGTTTTAAGCAGGTGTACTATGGATATTCCAGGAGGGATGCAACGTTCAAACCACTTCATTTTACACAAGACTGAATTGATTTACAAGATTACCGAATGAAACACAAACAACAGAAAACAGAATGCCGAATAACTTAACCTCTCCGAAAACCCAACAGATCATCCCAACTTAATGATGCTGTTGCAAGTACTTGCAACAATCCCATAAATATCCCTTGGTACAAAAGATAAAATCAAACACAGGGTCTTACGGGAGAGAGTACCAGCCTGGAGCTGCTCCTTTGAGTCCAGCAGCGTTTTCACAGTACTGTTAAAAACCAAACCAAACTAAACCAGAGAAAAGCTGAGCTGGGAGAACCGGTCACTCACCTTTAATTGCACAAGTACTTTTTCTTTAATTTGAAAGCCCTCTGCTTGAGGCAGTATCTGTTAGCTATTATCAAATTAGCCCTAAAACCCTTCAATCCCCAGACTTTTCAGAGGCTGTGTAGTTTACGACTTCTCTTAAAAAAAACCCAAGGACAACATAATCTTGTTAAAGGAGCAGCTTTGTCACATGAGGTCAAAGAGCTTTCCATCTAGGTAGTACTTAATATTTGTATTAATCAATGTTTTCAGATATATTTTATCCTATGTCTTATGATCTTTTGTATAGCCACTGTCAGGTGGATGATACACTGCATGGGGGCTTTACCCACCAGCCTGTTTGTCATTGGTTTGGATTTTGAAGGCAGTTGTTTCATTTCTCCTTCAGGACTGTTAATGTGATGTCAGCATGAAGCAACTGTAACTTTGTGGTAAAAGTTTCTCAGACATCCAGATCTTTGAAACAAAATCCACAGTGTCCTGTGATGATTGAGTCAGATGCTCTGATCAAATCAATGAATACAATGAAGAGTTCCAGGTGTTGGTCTTGACATGTTTTCTTTGAAGTTTTCTTCAATCAACAACCAAACAAACATTAATGCCCCTCTTGAAGTCAACGCTGCAAACACCTGCAAAATCAACTTTGATTTACCTGGATAGCCAAGGACCCACTTCCTCAACTCTCCAGAAAACCAGCATTCAGGGAGAGGACAATGAAAGTGCTTCAAAGTCTCTCTTGTTGAGGCATTGGCCTTAGCGATTACTACCAATTGTTCATAATGGCAACAACTGGCCCATCAAGGTGCATCCCATTTTGAAACATAATGTTCAAATGACAAAATACAACAGAGAAGATAAGGGAAGGAACCAGTTTCTGTTCTCTGGATCTGACTATGGGTCAATAATTGGCTTGTTCAGTGCCAAGATATTCCATCACAGAAATCTGTGACCCTGAGTATATATCCTCCTCAAAACGAAGGATTGCCAATGACAACATGTAACAGATATTTGGAGAAGTACTTAGTTCAACCTGTGCTGCTCAAACTGATTATTGTACATTTATAATGTTTGTGATTACTTGATTCAATCTAGATTACCTACAGTGTGGTAGTAGGACCTTCAGCCCAACCAGTCCACACCCACCCTCCGAAGAGTAACTCGCCCAGACCCATTTCCCTCTGACTAATGCATGGCCAATTCACCTGACCTGCACATCTTTGGACTGTGGGAGTAAATCGGAGCACCTGGAGGAAACCCACGCAGACACAGGAGAATGTGTAAACTCCACACAGTCAGTCACCTGAGGCTGGAATCGAACCTGGGACCCTGGAGCTGTGAGGCAGCAGTGCTAACCACTGAGCCAATGTGTCACCCCAAATAAAGTCATCATCTAAAGTCATCATCTAAAGTCAGTTAACTAGCTGCACAAACTAGTTTTTACCTTCACTTAGGCACTAGCCTGAGATTAACATCGACAATAACCATTACACCAGCAATTACATTTCAAAGTATTTTATTGCCTGTAAAGTACTTCGGGAATATTTCAGTGTTATAAAAGTCTCATAGAAAAACAAGTCTTGTCTTTTTCTGAGGAGTTAGTGGTTTTATGGGAGAGTTGTTAGCTATAGCCATGACTACTGTGAGAAGATTAGAATTCATGGTTTTGTGACAACTCCAATTCAGAAATTGAGATGAACTTTATTACCATTAGAATGTGGAATTCATCATAACAGAGAATGGTTGAGCATAACTGCGTTTCAGGGTCAGTTGGCTAAGCATGAGGGAGAAATGAAAGGAGTTTGGATAAAGTAATGTGGGTGGAGACTTGTGTTAATCATAAGCACCAACAGATATCAGCTGTTTCTGTGCTGAAGTATTGCTTATAACTGGATGCTGGGCTGAGATTGATATCGAGGAGTTTCCTGTTCACTCATTGACTTGTAGCAGTAACTGCGATTTCCAGTTTAATTGTGGAAATCAGCTCACCCTCCCTTTCAACCTAGAGATTGAAGATGGGTGACAGAGAAATTTCTATCTGTCACTCCCTATCTTTCTGAGGCACAGAGAGTGAGCAGTGCTCTCTTGGGACCAGTGTGAAATGCTCTGTTATAGTTTAAAATCTGAGACCAGGGATTTGCAGTCAAGAGTTGAGCCAGTTCTACAAGAACTGAGATGGTGGTGTAGTGGTCATGTCACTGGATTAATAATCCAAACTAATGTTGCAAAGACATGGGGTCAAATATTACAAGGGTGGCTGATGGAAATTAAAATAGATTGAAAAATCTGCAATTTAAAGCTAGTCTCAGTACAGGTGCCATGAAACAATAACTAATTCTTTTTTAAAAAACCATCTGATTAATTTAGGTCCTTTTTAGGGAAGGAAATCTGTCATTCTCACCTGGTCTGGCCTGAACTTAGCTCTGAAATGGCTGAGCAATTATCCACTTCCAAGGCAGTCAGGGCCAGACAACAAAAAAAAGTTGTGTTTTTATTCACCTGAGGAAGGAGCAGCGCTCCGAAAACTTGTGATTTCACATAAATCTGTTGGACTATAATCTGGTGTCGAAAGTGTGGTGCTGGAAAAGCACAGCAGGTCAGGAAGCATCTGAGGAGTAGGAAAATCGACGTTTCGGGCAAAAGCCCTTCCTATGGAATTCTATGGAAGGACTTTTGCCCAAAACATCGATTTTCCTGCTCCTCAGATGCTGCCTGACCTGCTGTGCTTTACCAGCACCACACTCTCGACTCTAATCTGCAGTCCACACTTTCACCTATAATCTGGTGTTGTATGACTTCTGACTTTATCCACCCCAGTCGAACACTGACACTTGTGTTTTTATTGATCTTCATAGAGGAGGAGCATGGAAATTGATTGTTGTCAATGTTAAAATTACATACTGATCATTCACATATATGTAAATAAACTAATGATCTTCAGAGAATATTTCCTCCCCCAGCTATGTGAAAAAGTTCACCTGACAGGGTTCAGCAAGGGTTTTCTATTACAGTCTGTGAAGTGTGCTAACTAATTTCAATGTTTATATGTATTTAACAATCTATTAGTGCAATCCAGGTAGTAGGAACCAAGAGAACCATTTATGGGAGTGATCAATGTATGACACCAAGGAGAATATTAATTGCAAACTAACGTGATAAACAGGATTATTATTTATACAAAAATAAAACTGAAGAACTGCAGATGCTGAAAATTAAAAACAAATTGCTGCAGAAATTTAGCAGGCCTGGCAACATTGTAGAGAAAGAAAACAAAGCGAATCTTTTGGGCTCAGGGACCATTCTTCAGAATTTGTTGAGAACAAATGCTGAAAAATGTGATGCTGGAAAAACACAGCAGGCCAGGCAGCATCCGAGGAGCAGGAGAATCGACGTTTCGGGCATGAGCCCTTCTGCAGGAATCAAATGCTGCTGAGTTTCTCCAGCAGTTTCTGTTTGTCATTGCTTGTACATTTTCTTGTTAAATTTAGTCACAGCATGCATTATTTCTTCTCATACTTTCAGCTATACATCATGTGTAACAGAACCATGAAAAACCTTTGCAGAAATCCTCAGACCTCAGTGGTTCAAGTGTTCATGATGATAACCTTTGGAATCTTGAATGGGCTGATATATTATCAAATACCAGACACAATGCCAGAGGCTTTGCAGAACAGGTGGGAAAATCCAGGAAGCACTGTTGCCAGAAGTTATCACGTGTTTAGCATTCAATATTATGAATTGTGGACTTTCTGATTGAGAAGCATTTTGGTATTTTAATTCTCTGTTCAACTCTATTCAGTTTTCATGTGTTGTATACCTATAGCTCAATGGATAAAACATTCCAGAGCAGTTATTTTTTAGTCTTCCCCTCCACACCCACTCAGGGTAAGATGACATTGACTGTGTGTGGGATTCAATCTTGTCTTTTGGAAACTGTCTATTCATTGCTCTGAGTTTCCTCTTAGTGAGTGAGTGAGTTAGAGATCATGAACTCAGCAGATAGTAGAGGTTCAAGATGGACTCATTGGGCTGAATGGCCGTATATTGAACCATATTAACTCTGGGACCCCAGGTAGTGAACTGTAAGTGCAAAACAATGTTGTGAAGGAGATGGGCTGTGACTTAAATGTCCAGTTAATTACTTTTTGAGTCAGTTGTCAGCTGTCACAGTGACTCCACCATTCCATATTTACAACCTTTCCCAATGACAGAAGTGCAGCCAAGATCCAAATGGACCATAAATATGAAACTGTGACACTACAAAAACAAAATCCTGTCACTGTTGTAAGTCTGGGATTAAGAAAGGGGAAGAGTAGGAGGTCAGAGGAAGAATCTGTTATTCATGGAGAAGATACCTGGTCAAAGATGGAGGTGGGAAGAGGTGCAGGGGTGAAGATGATAGAAATCTCAACAACATAATGAGTTGAAAATTCATTGAGGTGGAGGTTGTAAAGGAATGAAGATGGGGCATTGCCAAAAGATCGATTGTCCAGGGTCAGAGAGGGGGAAGTCTGGAGGGGATAGTGAAACCATAACAAGGAGGAGATTGAAAGAAGGGATGGAGTCAGAGGAAAGTGAACAAAGCAGAAAAGGGACTTTAGTGTCTATTGTCCCAGCAACAGTTTATTGTACTGATGTGATGTACTGCACTTGGTGTATACATTTACAGAAACTTCTCTATCAAAATGCTACCTGCTCCTAACTCTCTTGTACAATTTTGATTTCAGAATTGGCGCATTCTTCTTCTTGATAATCAATCAGGTTTTTGGCAATCTTTCAGCTGTGGAAATCTTCATACAAGAAAAGGCACTCTTTTTGTAAGCAGCTAAGTGTTTTGTTTTGAATATTTAACACATGAATTAAATGGGTTGGGGGTGGTTACTGATTTAGAGTCTGCACCAACCTGTAAGAACCACCTGACCTTCAACATAGTCCCATTGACCAGCACTTGGCCCATAGCCTTGAATGTGCCAAGTGCTCATCCAGGTACTTTTTCAAGGATATGAGGCAACTATCTCTACCATCCTCCCATGCAACACATTCCAGACCATCACCATCCTCTGGGTAAAAAGGTATTTCCTCACATTCACCCCTTAAACCTTACTTTGAACTCACATCCCCTTGTAACTGACCTTTCAACTAAGAGGAGGAGCTGCTCCTTATCCATTCTGTCCAAGCCCCTCAATAACCTGTACACCTCAATCAGATTGCCCCGCAGTCGTCTCTGCCCCAATGAAAATCACCTGAGCCTCTGGCCAATCTTTCCTCATAACTTATATGTTCCATCTCAGGCAGTATCCTTGTGAATTTCCTCCGCACCCCCTCCAGTGCAATCACATCCCTGCCTCCTCAGGTCAGGATGTAAGTCTTACATCACATGGGCATGTGACTACTTAAAAAGAATAAACTAATGACAAACCACCTGGAGTCTGAAAGGACACTGGCAAATGAACAGCTGAGAAATAACACCACTGCTCACCTTTCATATCACAGCACCATCACCGAGACTGGCTTCTTCTGTTTGTATTGTCCAATGATCTCACCATTCATTGAATCAAATTCATGCCTAGGAGATTGCGCACAATGTTAAGTATATAGAGGAAAGCGGTGAAATCACTACGTATCAAGGCAGAGTGTCAGAGGGCACAAGGGAGACAACTAGTACTCTGTGAACCCCACTTATGAAAATCCTTCTCTTAATTATTTTAGCATTCAATTTCAACCACATCTTTCTCATAACCTGAGATATCAGTAATGTAGAAGTTTTTCATTCTAATTCTTTCACAAGACATGAAAAGGCAAGTGGCTATTATCGCACCTCAGTTTACTTCCTGTCCAAGATCCTGGCCGACGTGATTCCCAATCGCATTGTGCCTGTTCTCGCCTTTGCAGCTGTCGCCTATTTTATGATGGGTAAGTGCTTTAGTAACTTCTGCATGTCATCAAAATAAGTGGTAGCCATGATGTGGAGGTGCTGGTGTTGGACTGGTGTGGACAAAGTCAGAAATCATATGACACCATGGTTATAGTCTAACAGGTTTATTTGAAATCACAAGCTTTCGGAGTGCTGCTCCTTTACCAGGTAATGTCACCTGATGAAGGAGCAACACTCTGAAAGCTTGTGATTTCAAATAAACCTGTTGGACTATAACCTCGTGTCGTATGATTTCTGACTTCATGAAAATAAGTTATAATGAATGTGCCTCAACATAACCATTAGACAGACAAACTTTATCACTTAGTGAAAAAGCACAAAAACAATTAGATTGTATCCTCACTTTTTAAAATATGGAATCAATATTTGAGTGGATTACACATATTACAGGAAGAATATTATAATATACCAAAACACTTTACAAATAATTGAATCATTCTGAAGTGGAGTCACTGTTATATAGATAAATAGAGTGTCCATTTTATACACAAGGCAACAAAGACAGCAAATGAATGAATGACTAGACAATAGTTTGTCATTAATATTGTCCTATGTATTTTCAACCCGAGTGCAATGTCTCCAATACAGGACTGAAACAAGAAGCTGCATCTTTTTTCTTGTTCTGCTTGACTCTCAGCCTCACCAGTTTGTCAGCGGTGAGTTTGGCTTTCTTTGTGAGTGCAAGTGTCAATACCTTTGCACTCGCCAATGCCCTGATCGCCATCCCATACGTCTTCATGATGGTAGGAGACTGCGATTGCTCTATTTTATTATACCTTACAATGGCTCCTGGTACCCATTGCAAAGCTCTGAAGAATGCTCCATTTGCGTTTGTAGGTTTTTGGTGGATTTCTGGTGAACTTAAACAGAATGTTGCAGTGGCTTTCATGGTTGAAGTGGATCAGTATATTCCGTTATGGACTGAACGTAAGATAAGCTTCTTCTAAAAACAACTTTAGAATGGGTACAATCTAGATCTAGATACTATAAAGACATTACGTTGGGTAATAGCATTGTTTGTGGGAACAGTAATGTACGGAACTGTCGCGTGGTAAAATGGGGTGTTTTTTCCTTGATTCTGCAAAGCAAGTTACAAATCTCAGTTCCAGAAGGCTCCAAATGGAGGATAAGTATTTTTTCGGAGGCATTCTGAGGTAGCCTGAGTGATTCATCATTAGCTCTGTGCACAAATCACCTTTAAAATCAATATCAAAACAAGGATTAATTAAAGACTGAAAACATTGAGGCCTGTTGGGATTGACTTACCAACCAAACAACACCCTTTTCTCATGCAATTTAATTGTTGCTCCTTTTTGAAGTTTGGCAATTTTGGATCTGTATCCAAAAGTTAAAGATAAAAAGCTTTGGTAATACTTCTATTTTTCTTCAGCAATAATCAAAATATCAACACCCATCACTTTTGGTTTGGACGAACAGTAAAATTTAATTCTGCCCATCTTTCCACAGGCACTCATGATCAATGAACTAAAGGGACAGATATTTTATATTAACACAACAAAGTAAGTGCATTTATTTTTATCAGAAGTAAAGTTTCTTTACTGTTTAAACAATCAATCACTGTGTTACCCAATATGCTAGCCAATTGAGAACTCCGTTGTGGCAAATGCATTTCTGATGCGAATAGAAAATGAACAATACATGCTATTGTTTGGAACGCAATCTTAATAATCATATTCACTTGGCATGATGTGTGAATATTTGGACTCTGAATGAAGGTAGATCCTCAAGAAAATGATGATGTTTACATACTGATTTTATTACACATGTCCATAAAGGATTTCTCCTCTCAAATAATACAAGCCTGGACTGAATGGTCTACTCCTGTTCCTAAATCCTTATGGGAGTTAAAATGGAATTGAGAGCACAACAATGTTCTTAATGAAAGATGGAGCAGGCTCAAAGGACCAAATAGCATACTCCTGCACCTAAGTCCTACACTCCTATTTGGCCAAGATTATACTGCCATGAGGTTAACCTGGTGTTAATTTCTATTAGATACCACTGTTTGATCAAATGGTTTCAAATTCGCTTCAGTTACAAATATGGCATAGCTTACCAAGACTTGTTCCATCAGAAAATGTGAACAGCACAATTACAGGAGACTTGACAATTTCTCCCATTGTAACTTCTTCAAGGCTTTGCATTCACCCCAACATCATTACCATGAGCCACCTGCACTTGTTGTTATCCTTTTCAGCTACACATCTTTAACATAATATGCGTTGACACTGGAATATTATGCTGTGCTGACCATAGAATGAGATAAATGAAAGGCACTCTGGTTGAAAGGAAACTTGGTTACATTCATTGGAGATGATACCCAAGGGAGTGATTGTAGTTGGTTTTAGATTAGATTCCCTACACTATGGAAACAGGCCCTTTGGCCCAACAAGTCCACACTGACCCCCCCCAAAGAGTAACCCACCCAGACCCATTTCTCCACCTTCTATTTACCCCTAACTAATGCACCTGACACTATGGGCAATTTTGCACGGCCATTTTTACCTGACCTGCACATCTTTGGATTGTTGGAGGAAATCGGAGCACCCGGAGGAAACCCACACAGACACAGGGAGAATATGTAGACTACACACAGACAGTCGCCCAAGATGGAAATTGAACCTGAGTCCCTGGTGCTGTGAGGCAGCAGTGCTAACCACTGAGCCACTGTGCCAACAATATAGGAAATTAATCCAATATAACAGATAATCCTAAAATTCAAAAAAAATTCAGTGAGGACACCAATTTCATCTCAGATATGTATGTTATTGGGATATTGTCATTTGGAACACGTACTGATTTGGTCAATTTCTTGCAAGGAACAACAATGTTTGACTGATGAGTCTCTTTCCCTCTACTATTTATTTTTAGAGTTCCTGGAGAAATGTACATGATTGAGCAAGGTATTGACTTCAGCACCTGGGGCTTCTGGCAAAATGAAGTTGCACTTCTGTGTATAATGGCAATATTCTTGTTTCTAGCTTTAATCCAACTTATAAGAGTTAACAAGTAGAAGATTGTTACGTTCTTGAAGAATATTTGGCTGTCTCTCTGGTTTACTTCATATTCTCACTACTCTGAGAAAACACATCATCAGCCAGTCATCTTACCATTTGAGAAATAACTTCACTCCAAACTTACTTTAATGCAAATGCTAACCGCTACTTAATTTTTCCCAATGCAAATGGCTACCCATGATAGGCGATCATGTTTTCAGGGGATGGCAACAACTGCATGTATTTTGCAGCATTTTGATTGATTTGTTACATTGACTCAATTTAAATTTGACAGTATAGCCACAACAGAATTAAGCCAATTCTATGTTGTAGCAATGTGCGCAGTCTCAAACTACCTTGGTTGCCCACTCTATTTGATCTAACTCAAAGCAGTGCAAGGCAAGTAACTTACAATCATAAAGAGCAAACTTGTCTCATTAACCCTTTTCTGAATATCAACAATTTAACCAGTGGTCGGGTAGCCTTCCAAATGTCAACATGTGGAGCTGCTGCTTTCACTGAGAACCATCATATAACCCTATACAATCAGCTTGATTTGCCCCAAAGTACGCAATCACACTTGCTCTATCACAGAGACATTATAGACAAAAATGTTTTGGAATACCATAAGCATTAATTTCATAAACAATACAATTTCTTCTTTGAAAAAAAAACATTCTTGGACATTGACAAAAGTGAAGACCCCCACCCCCACCCAGTGACGATGTATAAATGATGGCGAACGTTGTTTTCAGAGATTGCTTTTAATCAAAAGGCAGTAGATCACTGGGTCACTTTGGTGAAGACCAAGAGTCAATTGGGGACATTCATTAAACTTTATAATTTGTCATGGTGAGATCAGTTTCCATAAATTGTAGGTTGTTCAACCATTCATTTTCATATTTTTAATTGGCATGACTTACTACTTAATAAACATCAGTTGAGTGGGAGGAGTAATCAGTGCCAAATGCAGGAATTCAGTTTCATGACACTGGAACTGAAGGCAGTGTATATTACATTTTTGACAATATTTCACAAAAACAAAGCCCTTTACAGGTATCAGAACATAAAGCTGACATTTATTGTGCAGTGTAAAACCACAGGAACAAGAATTCGCTGCATTCTGTTTAGCTAATGTCCATTTGACACAATGAAAGTTGCCTCCTCCTGATCCAAAAGCAATTGCTTGATGTTGGAAATCAGCAATGAGGCCAGAAAATGGTGGAAATACTCAGTAAGTTAGGCAGCATCTGAGGAGGGTGTAACAGTGGAAAGTTTCAGGTTTGTGAGTGGCTCTGTTGATTTTAGTTTCAATCTCACAGATGTTTCATGATTTAAAATATTTGGCCGAAGGCAAACCAGGTGTTCTGCTGAAACAGAAACCTGTAACATTAACTATGCTTCCCTCTACAGAGATCATTTTGATTTTTATTTCTTCTATCGTAATTTTGAACTGGAAAACATGGGCAAAAAACAGTCCACAATAAATGTCAACAAAGCTGGAGAGTGGCAGTCATTACAAACAAATGAATAAGGGTCAATGACAGTAGCCTCAGGTTTTAAAAATGTGTGGATTGAGAGAGAAGGGGAATAGAAGGAAGTGTGAGATTCCAGTCTTGAGGTTCCTAGAAGAAATTAGGGAAGTAGATTCAGAGTCATGGGTGTTAACAACAGCTGAGAAAAAAAATTGTTACCATGACCGAACTTGTAAATGGGTGAGAGTCTCCATCACTAAGCATACAAAACTATGCCTGCCTTTAAACATAAGGTCCTCTTGTTTTGGTCGAAATGTATCGTATGTAAATATTTGCATTTATAGAGCACCTTTCACAACCTCAGGGCTTCTATTAAAGTGCTCACTTTGAGCAAAATACTTTTGAATATGGATATGATTATAAGTTAGGAACCAATTGTGCATTACAAACTCTCACAAGCAGCAATGTGAAAATAACCAGTTCATATGACTTTACTGATGCTGTTTGGTGGCTAAATATTGGCTTGGACAGGGAAAAAGTCCAAAATATTATCGCTCATTGATAGCATGGAAACTGAAAACATTGGCAACTATTATAGATAATATTACACAACAAACCATTGACTCAAAAAACAGGACTAACAACTACTTGGTTTAACATAGGTAAGGCAAGCAATTTAATTTCACTTAATTCAGATAAAAATCACAAAATGCAAACTCTTCAAACACCAATCAGTAGTTTGCATAGTAAGGCAAAAGTGAGGACTGCAGATGCTAGAGATTAGAGTCAAGATTAGAGTGGTGCTGGAAATGAAATTCCTGATGAAGGTTTCCTGCCCGAAACGTTGATTTTCCTGCTCCTCGGATGCTCCCTGACCTGCTGTGCTTTTCCAGCACCATTCTAAGTTTGCATAGTAAGCCTAACTGATTCAGTTACCTTCATCAATGATGCAGGCACTGATATTTCCATCTGTGACTGCTTGTAACTTATTACAAGAGACATGCTCAACATATTTGCCCTTACTGTTTGCTTATGTGAGAAATCCTGATCAGAAGCAATCCATGTATGTTCTTTTCCCTAAAAGGTTAATTCTTTTGCAGGTGAAAAGTTCGGGTAAATGTTCATTAAGAAGTCTACTTCAGCCTGTAGGAACTATTTCAATTGGCAGCTGAGTAATTGAGTGTTGTTACAATAACCATATGTAAAATTAGAAAATTTTGGATTTGACTTCTAAATGAAGTCTTTTCATATAATTATGAGCATGTTTCAATTCAAGAGCATCTTTTCTCTATGGTTGCATTATTGTTTTGAATTAGTATGGTATTCCTGTTATGGAGAGGATGATGTTCCTACAGTAAGCTGATTAATGTTTTTCGCAAGATTGGTGAACAAAAATTAATTTTTGCCATTTCACTTTTTACAATGGTATAAAAAGATATTTTTCAAAAATAGTACACCCTGTTTTCATCTCATTTTTTGGGTGGAGTTCCATTTGACTCATGTGGTCTAAAAGCCAGCATAGGCCCAAAGATGTAGTAAAATTAGGCCATTCAGCCCATCGAGTCTGCTCCACCATTCAGTCATGGCTGATATGCTTCCGAAGCCCATTCTCCTGCCTTCTCCCAGTATCCCTTGATCCCCTTACCAATCAAGAACCTGCCTGTCTCTGTCTTAAATACATTCAATGACTTGGCCTGCACAATCTTCTGCTGAAATGAATTCCACAGATACCCCACCTTCTGGTTGAAGAAATTCCTCCTCATCTCAGTTCTAAAGGGTCATCCCTTCATTCTGAGGGTGTGCTATCGGGTCCTTGTCTCTCTTACTCAGAGAAACATCTTCTCCACATCTACTCTATCCAGGCCTCTCAGTATTCTGGACGTTTCAATCAGATTCTCCCCTCATCCTTCTAAATGCGGTCGAATAGACCCAAAATCCTTAACCGCTCCTCATATGATAAGCCCTTCGTCCTCGATCATTCTTATAAACCTCCTCTGGACCTTCACCAACACCAGCCCGTTCTTCCTGAGATACTGGGCACAAAACTGCTTACAATATATAGTGGCTTTTCAACGAGTCTTAGGAAAGGGAATTAGGGAGATATCCTTTCAGGAAAGCTCAATGACTGAAGTTTACTTCCATATTGTGGAATAAGTCAACAAACAAATATTTAAATAATTTCACTGATTAAAAAAGTTGCCAAAGCCCAAAGTCCACAAAAGTCATCGGGAGGGCATTTCTTAGATTCAATTGCCTGTTGACAGATTAGCCTCAGACATCTAGGCCAAATGTAATGCTTGACTTGGCTGTCCTGTATGATGATATGGAGCTGAAGGTCAGAGCCATGTTAAAATATTATTTAAATAAAACATTTTATCAAGCAGCAAGCAGTGCAACTTGAAAGAAACTAGAGGGCATAGGCTTAGGGTAAGAGGGGAAAGATATAAAAGAGACCTAAGGGGCAACTTTTTTACGCAGAGGGTGGTACGTGTATGGAATGAGCTGCCAGAGGATGTGATGGAGGCTGGTACAATTGCAACATTTAAAAGGCATCTGGATGGGTATATGAATAGGAAAGGTTTGGAGAGATATGGGCCGGGTGCTGGCAGGTGGGACTAGATTGGGTTGGGATATCTGGTCAGCATGGACAGGTTGGACCGAAGGGTCTGTTTCCATGTTGTACATCTCTGACCCAAGTGACCTGTAGCTCTCGAAAGAAAGGTTGAGACAAAGGCATCAAGCAGTCTGCTCAAAGCCAATAAAACAGCTTGTGAGGCCTTTTTTTTAAAAAAAGTTGTAACAATAGAAGCAACCTGAGTGGGTGGGGTCAAACTCCCACAGAACCAGGATTTTTAGTTTTAGCTTTCAGCAGTTGCTGGAGTCTTGAAGCTGGATATGGAAGCTCTTATTCCTCTCTCTGTTATAGCTAAACGCTGCTGCTAGAATTGCATGTGAGACGATCTATTTTACTGAATGTGCCTTTTTGCCGACAGTGTATTTATGGGATATTACTATATTAGCACAGTTAATATATATTAACTATTACTAATTATTTTGTTAAGCATTCCAAAAGAGTCATAGAGATGTACAGCACGGAAACAGACCCTTCAGTCCAACTCGTTCATACCAACCAGATATCCCAATCTAATCTGGTCCCATTTGCCAGCACTTGGCGGATATCCCTCTAAACCCTTCCTATTCATATACCCATCCAGATGCCTTTTAAATTTGCAATTGAACCACCCTCCACCACTTCCTCTGGCAGCTCATTCCATACACACACCACTCTCTACATGAAAACATTGCCCTTTAGGTCTCTTTTATATCTTTCCCCTCTCACCTAAACCTGTGCCCTCTAGATCTGGACTCCCCGACTGTCTATTTACCTTATCCATGCCCCTCATGTTTTTATAAACCTTTATAAGGTCACCCCTCAGGCTTCAACACAGTTAAGCCAGTTCATTTATTTTATTCTGTATTTTAACTGTAGTGTAAATAAAAGATGTTTCACTCAAACTTGAGTAGTTTGATTACTCTGAGGAGAAAGTGAAGTCTGCAGATGCTGGAGATCAGAGCTGAAAATGTGTTGCTGGAAAAGCGCAGCAGGTCAGGCAGCATCCAAGGAACAGGAGAATCGACGTTTCGGGCATAAGCCCTTCTTCAGGAATTCCTGAAGAAGGGCTTATGCCCGAAACGTCGATTCTCCTGTAGTTTGATTACTCAAATTGCAACTGGAACACAACGCTTCACATTTACCTTCAAAATAAGAAAAAGTTAGGGTTGAGGCTATCTTCTTAACATATTTTGAAGAGATCTAAAATAACACCGACTGCTCACTTCACCCATGGCCTTACTTCCTCTCTGTGTTTTATTTCTACACAGATATGAAGTGTAGTTTATGAGGTCAAAGCTGTGGAAAACTTTTCCATTGGCATTTATGATATTGATAACCCAGTAAACATAGATTATAAAGGGAGAAAGGAAGCATTAAACACCGTCACTCTATCACCTTAATTTCATTGTCCTGTTAGTTCCTGCAATGTGAAAGGTGGGGGGGCACAAAGCAATAGCAGCAGCATGGAGGAGAGTAAACATCAGTACAACTGTGGTTTCTCCTCAGGCGCATTTTGGAAATGTTTTACACATATCTTCCCAAACACCTCGACCCACTGCTGTGCACAGTTCAATGACCAGCTTTGGCAGAACGTCTTGATTTGTAATTTGGTGATGCATCAAATCACCCCGCCCTGCACTCCGTAGTATTCTGATTATAACCATAATGAGCAGTCTGGAACTCTGATCTGTGGTCCAAACATTGCAATAACAGAGGAGCACCGCACTATGTTCCTCACATTTATGCCTTTATTTAAAATAATAAATTATTTCAAATAATAAAAAGAGAAGTAAATTTCTCTCATCTAGCTGTGCAAATGATTCAAAATGCTGTTGATTTGTTAAAATTTGCTTTGCTTATCAGAATATGCTACTTTTTTTTCTTCCTGTCATCAATTATAAACTGTTTACCATTAGAGACCAATCCTCTGACTTTTTGAATACTCCAAGCTGACATCTCAATACAATGGAGAGGGAGTGTTGTGTTGAGGGAGGTGCTGGATGTAAAGCCAAAGACCTGTCTATTGCTCAGACACTCAGAAAACATCCTACCACACCACAGAAAGAACAAGGGAATTCTCTCAATATTCTGGCTGACAATAAGAACTCAACAAGAACAAATTAACCTGGCACTTACTTTGTACTGTTCTTGGAACCTCCAAAATTAGTTGTCATGTTGCCTTCCAAAACAGTGATGACTATACTTCATAAGTAATAAGTAATTAATTAGCCATGAAGATTTGAAGAGTGTTTTAAAAATGTAAGACCTTATTTTATTTCATCATCTGTGCAGCTCAGTTACTCAGGGAAAATACGTCAGTCAGAGTTTGAAGGAACAAATTACCGGCTGAATTTCCAATCCTCTCAATTTCCCAAGCAGAAGAGATCTATCAATTTTTGTCTCAAATGTTTTGCTCATCATCAGAGTCAGACCAACAACAGCCCAGTTATTAGCACATTTGGATACTTTATTGCAAAAATATGAGTTGCATTTTCTAGCACTGCAATAGATACAGAAATTTTCCAATTCACATTTCATTTGCTGTAAAAGCTGTACACATTTTAACAGAAATACATTAGCAAGAATATCAAGCTTTTACTAAGCAGACAAGTATGAAATTACAGTACAAATCTGTAAACAGTTTTCTACAATAAAATCTCAACCTACATTTGTACACCTATAATTTATCATCAAGAAATCTTATAGGATATACACAATGGTGTGAAAAGCCTGGTGCTCAATGCAGAACCTCTCAATACTCATTCACCAGCTGCATAATCAACATAATGAAGCTGCAGATATTACAACAGCATTTACTGGTGACATTTCCCATGGATCTTTAGCAGTCTGGCAAGTCAAGATGAATTTTAGACTACCACAAACAAAAATCAGAATCATACACATTATAAAAATAACAGATCAGAAGAAGGAAATTAAAGGCAAAGTTCAGAACTTGTGTGCCCACAGCTGAAGCTTTCCTCTGGACCAACTCCTCAAAATGTCACTGTCTGTTTGCCCTGTAACATCCTTCTAACTATTCAATGTTTAGACATCAAAAATAATTTTTCTCCATTTGTCACACTATCACACTTATACCCAGTGACCAGGTACATGCTTACTTCTTCAACTATTCTATTTTAACCTGCATCCTTCATTTATTTTTTACAGCAGCTTTTCATCTCCATTGGCCCTCAGTGAAACAGTATATTTACACTGCCTCTCACATCAGACCTACTATCAAAAGATAGTTTTAATTACGTATACACATATGGGACGGTCAGTAAAGTGTCAAGGTGTCTTCCACTTGGACAGTCATAATGTTTTAGCTCAATTATGTGCACTATAGAAAAACTAATTACTCACAGGTGGTAAGTACAAGCACTACCTCAAACTGCAACCAAGTTAAGACAATCATATCAATCCTACACTGTAAGTTGAATCATTGTGTAACGTTGGTCTTTTAACCTCTTCCAAGATCAAAAATGGACAAAGGAAAGTCTCTGCATGTGAAGCTGGCGATAATTTCCCATGCAATTACTCCACTTCATTAAAGTTATTAATGGGCTCCAGAGGCAGATCAGCCAAGACACTAGTTACAGAAGCTCCACGGACCTATGCAATTCCTCTCCTCACTCTTTTAGTGGAAGCACTAACCTTCTTGAATTAAATGGCTGAACACTTCATCTAAAATAGAAAAGAGAGCAATTACAGCAGAACATATTAAATATCCATAAGCTAGGATCCTGCTACATATATTTAAAGTCACTTTAGTAACTTTTGACATGCTGCAATCATCAAGTCTCAAAAAGAATTTGTATTATTGGTTAAAATACAATATTATAGTGACCCCAGTTCTTCTTTTCATTGATAGCAATTCAACTTGATTTGGAATGAATTCAATGGGTTATTAAATTGTCTTTTTATGACAATGACATCAGAACATGTCCATTGCAAATTGACATGTAAACCACAATGTCATTTAGATCATTATACTGTACTACAAAGCATTGCATATTTTCTGTGAAAAGATTCAAATTAATAAAGTGGCTAGGACTCTGATACAGCAAAAATCAATTCTGTATACCCAAAGGACAGCAGTGCAGCTTTTAGATCCAGCATCAAAACTCTCAACACAATTTCTAACTGGTAACAGAAACAAAGTCAGGTTTTATAATTTAATGACATTCAACCTTTAGCCTTCATCAATTTTCACTTATGCTAATTTAAATGCACTTTAAACCACTTTTTACACATATAGATTTTCAACGTTACAGTTGATAAGTGATCTGTTTTACAGTGTTAACCTACTCAGTTAGTGGCTGTACCAGTGTTTAGCGTAAGATTCAGCCTACTTTAAGATAAATTGCTTCTGAGACGGCCACTGATTTTGGCTGACCGTAATCACAAAGGTCAATGTCGAGGTTTAAACCGCCCCATGTAAGCACTACAGTTCCGGCAATAAACCATGGTTGTGCTGATGACTACCTGCTGGCATAAAGCGCACTGACGCCCTCTGGTGCCCACATGTGGAGTGGCCTGTTGAGTCACTGATCGACCAGCAGGTGGCCGCCTTGAATATGCATCAGTACTACTGATCCTTGCAGTAGTATGTAGAGCCAAATGCATTCTCTCAGCGGGCTGAGGATGGGTATAGCTTGTTTTCCTCCAGTCTTCATCCGGGGGAACATCAAGGCGAACTGGACCTGGAGTACTGGAGTGTGAAGACTTGTTATAAAAGGATTTTTGAATATCTAAGGTCTTTGTCATGTTACTGTTTTTTGGAAGAGTATTTTGGACAGTACCATGTGCAGGTCTGTAATGCACAGGAAAATGATTAGAACAACCATGATTCTCAGGCACCTCAGTCCGAGTCTGGTGCAGATGTCTGCTTGTTGTTATACTGGATGGATGTCTGCAAAGTTGCTCCACTTTTCTCTTGTCTGGCAGGACAGCTTGGTTGTTGTTAGCCAGTCTCTGCTGAATGTCATTCTTATTCTCAACATACATTTGACCTTTTCTGATGGGTCTCTGTCCTTTGGTCCAATTCTTCTGAAAGCGTGGCAGTGTACCATAATTCACTGCAACACTCTGGTAGTTCTCATGGTTGAGAGCTTCACCCCGGTCAAACACAGCCAGAAATTTTTCGATGTTCTCATCTGTTTTCACAAGAAACGGACAAAGTTAAGCTCATAGAATTACTGGAAACTACTAGATCAGTGACAAAACTGCATTACCTATACATTCAAAATTATAGCACAAGAATTTTCCAAAATGTTCCCAATCATCCACTGTAAATTTGGTAGAAACCTTAGTAAAATTACTATGTTGACAGATCATAAGAGCCTTCACAGAAATTTAATCTACAACTACTACTGGTAGCCTGGGAGCGAATGAGCAAGAAGACACCACTTTTTACACATACAGATTTTGTTTCAAGTCAAGAAATATATTTTGATCAAATCACATTTTCAGATATTCAGTTCTGCTATGAATTATTGGAGATTACTGTAATGTTGCCTTTCAGATATTTTATCACTACATTCCTAGCTGGTTTAAAGGCTTCCTTTGTTCCCTATGTTCCTGTACTATGTGATCTGCACTACTGTGTTAGAGCACAACGCTTCACCTGTATTGACCAAATCTGCCTCTTAGTCCAAATGAGAACAAGGCATTGCTCAAGTCCTTCACTTTTACAAGTTGCCTTTTAAATTATATTAACCGTTTTTTCGATCAGCAACATTTATCACTGACCTTGACTTCAGAATGGGACTTCAGAATGGGACTTTTGGCCTATTAAGCCAACACTGTCGCTCTGAAAGGACTGTCCATTTAGTCACAGTTACTTGCTCTTTCTTTGTACTCTTTCAAATTTATAATTTTCACATTTATTCATATCCATTTGACAAGTAACAATTAATCCTATTTTAACTACTGTTCTAGGAATTGCATTTGATGTTCTGATTAATCTGCACTTTTAAAAATGTTTCCTAAACCATTAATCTTTTAAATGATCTGAAGTCATAACTTCTAATTACTAGTTCACTGAAAATTGTAATAGAATCATTGAGACATTGAGCACAGAAACAGACCCTTTGGTCCAACCCGTCCATGCTGACCAGATTTCCCAAACTAAACTAGTCCCATGTGGGCCTGCATTTGGCCCACATCCTTCTAAACTTTCCTATGCAAATGTCTTTTAAATGTTGTAACTGTAGCTGTATCTATCACTTCCTCTGGCAGTTCATTCAACACACAAACCACCCTCTGTGTGAAAAGATTACCCTTGAGGTCCCTTTTAAATTTCTCTCCTCTCACTTTAAAATATGCCCCCTAGTTTTGAACTCATCCATCCTAGGAAATCCTATGTCCCTCATGATTTTATAAACCTCTGAGGACACTCCTCAACGTCCTACACTCCAGGTAAAAAAGTCCCAGCCTATCCAGCTTCTCCCTAGAAATCAAACTCTCCATTGCATCAACATTCTGGTATATCTCTCCAATTTAATAATATCCTTTCTTTAGCAGAACGACCATAACCGTACACAGTACTTCAAAAGTGACGTTCCAACTCCTATACTCAATGGTCTGAGCAATGAAGGCTAGCGTGCTAAACGCCTTCTTAACCATCCTGTCCATCTGTGATGCAACTTTCAAGGAACTATGTACCTGAACCCATAAATTTCTCTATTTAACAACATTACCCAGGGCCCTACCATTGTCCTGCTGTGGTTCACTTTACCAAAATGCAATACCTCACATTTATCCAAATTAAACTCCATCTGCCATTCCTCAGCCCATTGGCCCAATTGATCAAGATCTCTTTGTAACCTTAGATAAACTATTACACTGTCCTTTATACCATAGATTTTGGCAAAATTACTAACCATGCCTCCTAAATTCTCATCCAAATTGTTTACTTAAATGATAAATAACACTGGCCCCAAACCCTGCTGAATACCGCTAGTCACAGGCCTCCAGTCAGAAAAACAACCTTCCACCACCAGTCTCTGTCTCCTACTGTCAAATGAATTTTGTATTCAATTGGCAAGTTCTCCCTGAATCCCATGTGATCTAACTTTATTAATCAGTCTATCATACAGAATTTTGTCAAAGGCTTCACTAAATTCCACGTAGACAATGTCTACAACATCTATCAACATATACTTCTGTTAATTTCTTTATTCATTTGCATAACTTTGAAAATTTTTATCAGATTTATTTTCTCTGTTATGAAGAAATCACCAGTTTGTTTCATATCAACATGTATTTTTAGTTTCTTATCTCTGATTCTGTCCTAATGAATCTCTATCATCTTAACATCGCAAAAGCTGTTTTACAAAACCCAATGTAGTGATTTCAGAATAATCAAGAAAAAGGAGCAGGAATACATACGGCTCTTCAAGCCTGCTCTGTAATTCAATATAATCTGTAGTTTACCTCGGATTTCAATTCCATTTGCCCACCTGCTACCCATAATCTCAATCCCCAAGGGACCAAAAATCAGCTTATCTTAGCATTGTTCCATGATGGGAGTTCCCACAGTTCTCTGGAGTACAGAATTCCCCAAAATATCACAACTCTGACTGAAGAATTTTCCCCTCTTCACAGTCCTAAACGATCAGTTGTTTATCCAGAGACTGCATCCCCATGTTCTAGATTCTGCAAGCAGCAGAGATAACCCCCACTATACATTATCAAAACTCAAAATATTCTCTGTTCCAATGAGATTAGCTTTCTAAACTCTAGGGACTACAGAATCAATTTACTCAGCCCTTTCTGAACAGCCTTATTCCATGGATAATTCTAGTGTCTCTGACATCAGTGTGCTGCCTCCATTGTAAGCACATCCTTCCTTAAACATGAAGAGCAAAACTGCGCACAGTTATCCAATTGTGGCTGATCAAAGTTCTTCACAGGCCCTCTGAAGAGAATCCCACCCAGACCCATCCCCCTACCCTACACCCTGTAGCCCTACATTTCTCATGACTAACCCACCTAGCTTGCACATTTCTAATATGGCCAATCCACCTAACCCACACATCTCTGAACTGTGGGAAGAAACCCATGCAGACATGGGCTGAATGTATATACCCCACGCAGACAGTTGTCTGGAATCGAACCTGGGTCCCTGGTATTATGAGGCAGCTAACCAGTGAGCCACCATGCCACCTGTATTTCAATCACCTTGGAAATGTACACAAATAATTACGGTGAATTCCTATACAGTAGGCTCTGCTATAACATGTGTATCTTCAACATGAATTGGCTTTAATGTTATTGAAGAATTTAGACCTTATTTGTAGAATGCAAACTTTCCTTACCTGTATTGGCTATAATGTGGTTCCGGCCCCATTAGTTTAAAGAGTGCAGCTATTGTGCAATATTCTTATAACGCGAGATTGCACGAGAATGGAGCTATCGCGTTATATCAAAACTGATTGTATTCTGTACCATTGTATTCATTTACGATGCAGTAGATTTAACTGATTGAAAATCTGTTTTTTTTCTCATGCAATAATTTTATGAATGTAATAACAATAACAATAAGCAATTCTTGCTATCCAGACCGTTTTGATTAGTTAGATGTTGATCCTAAGAGCTTTTGTAAATACAATGACAATGATTAAATATTAGAACATTCTACCACAACACTAAGGTAACACATGGACTGTATGCAGCTAACATTTCCATCTGATTTTCCTCCCTCTCTGCCCAATTTCCCTCCTCCTCACTCACTGCCAACTTGGTGACATTTGAACCTTGCCTAATGAAGGGTGAGATAAGAATGTGAGGAGTCGGACTCAAAGCTGTGCCTGTCTATACTTTCTTTACCACCACCACCATACTTTGACAGCTTAGTTAATACTGGTTGTTTTGAGTTTTAGGTGTTCTGATGTACACGAGACATGTGCTTTTGCACAGCGTTTCTGGTAGCAGTGAGACATTTTTAGACAAAAAGAATAGTGGAAGATAAGGACCGAAAGAACTGCAGGTGCTGTTTGAAACAAAAACTGAAATTGCTGGAAAAGCTCAGGACGTCTGGCAGCATCTGTGGAGAGAAATCAGAGTTAACATTTTGGGTCAAGCAACCCTTCCTCAGAACTGAAGATAAGGGTTGGGCTCCAGCAATGCAAGTATAGAAGGGGGAAAACAATGGGTTGGAGATAAGGTGGTTGCCATGGGTGGCAATGCATGGGAGGTATGCAATTGGCGATGAAAATTGCACAGTGGGGTGGAGGATGCAAAGATCAGAAGGAATAGTTATGGAAATTTAAAGTAGTACTGATGCAATAACAATACTAACTTATCCACAAATATTTTGCAGGTCTCTACTAATTTCACTACAGTAAAATTAGCAGAAATTATAGTGCATCAATACTGTTTAAATTGTGATCATTTGATGAATCTCATAATAAAGCCTTTGCGTAAAAGCTTGTGTGGTGTGGTGGAACCAATGCCAACTCCTTGTAGTTAATGCCAGAAGATACCAAAACCTCTGCCAGTAGCTTCATTTACATATTGACAATTCCACATTTGAACAGCATCTCAAATAACAATATGAAAAGAAATAGGTGGACAAGGTCATCTTGCAACCCTGCACACTATGGATCAGTGCACACAAAAGGAGGTACAAGTAGAGATGCCAAGATTACCTGATGCTCTGTTTGCCTCACTAGCCTTGCTTGGCCACAATGGATCAGACGAAAGGTGCTTTGATAGGTTGGAATGGTGTTGAAGGAAAGAGGTTAACACATGAGGATCATGGGAGGAAGCTTGGGATGTGGTCAAGGAAGACGAACTGACCGATCTTTTTCGAAGCTCCATGCATTTTCTCAGGGTTGTTGTTTCCTTGTAAGATAAATGGATATGACTGTTATATGTGAAAACTTACCGTGATGACAGAAAGAAAAATTGCCTTAAATTTATTCCCATAAGCCTCTCCCACAAGATTATGCAACTTAATAAGGATGCAACATGTCACAGACAGAGGAGACAATGAGGTCTGCAGGTGCTGGAGATCAGAGCTGAAAGTGTGTTGTTGGAAAAGCACAGCAAGGTCAGGCAGCATCCTAGTTGGAAAATCAACGTTTCAGGCCGGAGCCCTGGTGAAGAGCTAATGAAGAGCATAACATGCCCAAAACAGATTTTCCTGCTCCTCGGATGCTGCCTGACCACATGTCACAGACAGAGCCAAGCAATTCCACAACCAATGGATCAGATCTCAAATCTGCAGTTCTGTCATATTCAATCATAAATAGCAGAGTAGAATTCAATGGCAAGGAAGCCCAGCACGCCAGACAGTTGAAGCAGATGGAGTCATCTTCTGCCAGAAGTGCTGAGTGGATGAACCAATTCAGCTTCCTCTTCAGTCCCCAGAATCACAGATGACAGTTATCAGCCAATTCGGTTCACTCTAAATGATATCAGAGACTATAGATCCTGGCAACATTACAGCGACAGTAGATTAAGGGGTCTAGCAAAACTGAAATCAATGGGTATTAGCGGAAAAATCTCCACTAGTTGGAGTCACACCGAGCACAAAGAAAGATTGCTGTGGTTGTTGGTCAATTATCTTAGTCAATTGGAAAGTTCTTCAATGTGGACCCAACTATCTTCAGTTGCTTCATCAATAATCTTCTTTACATCATTAGGTCAGAACTGATGAATGTTTATTGATGATTGCACATTGTGTGGCACATTTGTGCATATAAATGCCAATGAGTAACCATTGCCAACCAAAGAGAACCTAACCATCAATCATGACATTCAATACCACTACCATCCCTGAATCCATCACAAACATCACTCTGGGGATTACCACTGACCAGAAACTGAACTGCTCCAACCACATAAATACTGTTCAGAGATTAGGAATTCTGCCGGAAGTTAATCACTTCCTGACTCCCCAGAACTTGTCCACAATCAGTAAGACATAAATGAGGATTGTAATGGAATAATCTCCATTAGGCTGAATATATCCAGCTCCAGCAATTCTCTTTTACGAGCACCTGCCAAACTTGTGGCCTCCAGCACCTAAAAGGGCAAGAATATAACAGAGTCATACAGCATGGAAACAAACCCTTCGGTCAACTCATCCATGCTAACCAGATATCCTAAATTGATCCGGTCCCATTTGCCAGCCCTCTAAACCCTTCCTATTCATGTGCCCATCCAGATGACTTTTAAATGTTATAATTGTACCCACCTCCACCACTTCCTCTGGCAGCTCAGCATGGGAACATCACCATCTGAAAGTTTATTTCCAAGCTACGCACAATTCTGACTTGAAATTATATCATCACTGTTGCTGGATCAAAATCTTGTATGTCCCTAATAGCACTTAACCAAGGGTGCAAGCAAGTGTCTCACCACCATTTTACCAAGGGCAATTAGCAATGATCAATAAATGCTGGCCAGCCAGCAATGTCCACATTCCACAAATGAATTAATAAAATTAACTTACAACATTCTGAGAAGGAACCACAGGATCTCTGTTAGCAAGAATAGTTCCACTCAGGCTGCGAGCAATCCGACGGAAATTCTCTGCACTGTAATTATCGTTTTCCTCAATATCTCTTGCAGCAAATTCACCAAAATGCATCTTACAAAGTTGGAGGATAAAGGTAAATGAGATCAGTTAAACATCCATGATTAGCAGTGGAAGGAAAAAAAAGTCCTTAAAAACACAGGAGTTTAAAATAAGCAGAGCAAAAGGGTGATGAGGAGATCTTGCTAGAAATTGTAGTCATTTGTATTAGTCATAAACGGACGTAACACTAACTTCACTAGGCATAGCAGGGCTCAAAGTGAAATGAAGTTTCTAAATTGTGGATACTCAGAGTATAGTTCAAAAGGTTAAGTTTTGGAAAAGCATTGCACTGAATCCAGTTCACACATTAATTAATCTGACTGCTTTATGCAATAGCTGCATGTAAACATTGTATGCAAGAATAGTAACCTCGACTCATCTATCATCAATAGTTTGAGGTAATTAGGGAAGTGAATTAAATGCTGGCATAGTGAGCAATGCCCACATCCCATGAATGAATTTTAAAAATTATGATCGGTTCACCAACTGCCTTTAGATGGATTCTGCACGATAATGCAGTGCATAGTTTTTGTAGAATCCTCAAAAGATAGCCAGTGTTACCCATCAAACTGCTGCTTTCATTGCCGAACTCATGAAGTGCCAATGTGACTTTCCCTGTGGTCAGGCAGTTCCAACCTGCTCCTATATTGATGCAAAGCCATTTTCCAAACCCCAAATATGAAACAACTTCTTGAGTGAGGAGAACATTGCTGGAGCACTTAAGATGCACATCTCTACTGAAGAAAACTCAGAACTTAAAACCATGATTTCAAATATTTCTGAAATCAGAAGTAGTAGAGTACTTGGAATTAAAAGGACTTCACAACAGTTGCTTTTTGCTTTAAATTCAGTTTTGAAAAAGGACTAATTTCCCTCAGCTCACCACAGCAAAGTTTCAAAAGCTAATACTTCCCATATTGCTAGCCTGAGAGAAACTGACAATTCATTGTAAGTACACACAATAAGTAGTCTCACAATTTATTATGAATTTAGTAATATAATTTCTATTCACTTAGAAATACCTTTGTACGGATTGGTACAGGAGCTCCACAAGACACTGCTGAATAAGCATTACGCTCAATCTCTGCGGTTGGAGTTTTTGACTGACCTCTGCCAGGCAGAGAGAAGTGTTTTCTTGTAAGTGTATGTGCAGAAACTACAGGAGACACAAAAATCAGAGAGACATTAATACATCCTTCCTTTTCATAGCCAGTTATGAATTGGGTTAGCTGTCTTTAATCAGCATCATCTTCAAAAGATAACATTTAATTCTACTACAACTAGGTATGTAGTCAGCATGGTCCAACTCCCAAACAAGCAGAGGTTACCACGAAGGATTTTCCTTCTCAACTTCTTCTACTGCCTGAGGCTTGATGATCCTCAGGTTAAACTACCACCAGCTATTTCTCTCTAATCAGACAGCAGCCCTATAAGACTATGGTGACTACCTTTTCATAATTAAAATAGATTTTTGAAATTGACTCTGAATATACTCCAACTGGACCCAGCTATCTCTGATCATTATGGTGCTTTGATCTTGTTTTTCAGTATAGTCCAGAGCCTTCGATGTTGCACCACTGCCAAAAAAAAAGTCGATGTGGCAATCAGTTGTCTGGCTGGGTTCAGGTACATCTGGTATAACAATCTTTTGAATCAGCAGATTAATTGCTGTAGGAACATACAAACAAGGAACAAGAGCAGGCCACTCAGCACTCAGAGTCTTCTTGACTTGATTGGAGTTTGGTATTTTTGGGGTATAATTTAAACTGATTGGCCGAATTTGAATTTGTTTTTGTATCCAGGCAACCAGCTACTCTAGCTGCTGGACCAAATGTTACAGTGTAACTTCTCCAGCACTCTGCGTGCCTCTCTAAGTCCTTGCTAGCTTTCAACTCTCTTAAAGGAACACCTTAAACTTTAGAGGACACATCTAGCCTATCTAGCCTTTCCTCATAAGGCAATCCATTCATTCATGCCAAGTATTAGTCCAGTATGCCTTCCCAAAAAATGTTTCCAACGCACATCTTTCAGTAAATATGATGACCCAATACTGTGTACACTACTCCATCTGTGGTTAGATGTGGTCAGATGAGTACTCAGCATTTGTTTGAATGGAATTCCTCTCAGCAAAGCTGACCTCTTTTTTGATATTAACACCTACTGGTTTCCCATATCATTTCTCAATCATAATTAGCACTTGCTTTTCCTTTTGCTTTAGGGCACCTTTATCAGTTGTTTCACTTGCTCCTCCTCCCTCATTTTTCCACACTTAAAAAAACTATCAATTTTCCAGCCCCCTTTAGTTGTGAAGAGTCATCCCGAACTAAAAATGTCAATTCTGTTTCTCTCTCCACAGATTCTACAAGAGATGTTCAGTTTCTCTAGCATTTCTTGCTTTTTAGTCTGTACCTGTTTGTAGAAAGGATTGGAAATTAAACAGCTAGACAGCACAAGGATTCCACGTTATGACTAGGTATGATGAACAACCCAAGTGTCTTAATGATTAACCTTCAGCCTATCATAGTCATTGACTGTCCTTGTACCGTTAAACACATCCCAGCCAAACTTAGTAGTTCCAATCGAATTTTGTGGCTTAAACAAAACACTTCACTGAGAAACTGACAATTAATGATCAAACTTTACGAATCTTCACAATAGTTGCTAAAAGATTGGAACTGTGGTTGCTTACTTATTGCGTGTTGAGCCCTCTCACCTGGTTTAGTACTGCTTTGTCTGGCAGTGCTCTCAGCCAACTGTCTCCCTGGTGAATATCTGGTATTCTCGGAAGCCTGCAGACTTGCTTGATAGAGCGATTCCAGTTCTGAAAATTCCAGTTCCAAATTCTGATTTGTATCCTTAAATGGTTGCACTTCTGGTTTTCCATGAGCTTGCGTGTTACTTTTTTGGCTGGGCAGATTATCATGCAAGTGATGCTGTTCACTGTTTTTGTAATCTGACTGTAACATATAATGTTCCATATCACCAACAATCCTTTTACCCACAGGCACAGAAGCTGTACTGGAAGAAAGCTTATTTTGCTGCCTCACTGGTACAGACTTGTCCTTGGAACTGGTTTCCCTGAAAACTGCTTGGACAGCACTTTGGTATTTCTGTCCACATGTCTCATCTGTCTGAACATCAGGTGAAAAACCTGACCTTCTCAAGTGACTGTATACTTCTCTTGCAGCAGCATCGGTGTTTGCTTGGTAAGTAGGCATAGATGGAGTCACAGATACCTCAGCTTTACAGTCCAATGGTCTGTGTGAAATCTGGGGAGAATACAAGCTGTCAGAAGACCACTTTGTACTACCCAACTGATCATTGCCTTGAAGAGTTCCCACCTTTTGATTCAAAGTCAGAGGTAGCTGGGATACTTCTTGATCAAATTTCTTTGGTGAAAAATCCGAACATGTACTTTTGTAATTACCTTCATCACTTCTCTGACCTAACTTAACATTTATCCTTTGTAACTGTTGTGTCATTGACTTTACATTAACCCGGTCAACTGTTGTTTTGGTCTTGGATGAACAGGCCTTGTCAAACTCCGTTGAATTCAAGTTCAAACCTAAATCACTTCTATGTGACTGATAAGGAGGAGATTCTGCAGGGGACCAGTTCAAGCTTGTGGACGACAAAGTTGTACATGGAGAAATTTCGGTATCAGTTGCGTTAAATTGACTTGAATTACAATATTGAGAAGAATAAGGACTGCTGTTTGAACAGACACCTATTTCATCTTTTTGAGTTGACATGTGGAGAGATGGTGATGGAAATGTGTGATGCATGCCTCTGTATTCAGCTGTAAGCAATGGCAAAGAACCATGTTTGTTTATTGTCAATTTATGGTTGAATACTGAACAGTCTGATTTCTCCTTTCCTTCTACTGGTTCATCAAGATTCTTCAGCTGATGCTTGGACATCGAGACACTCTCTTCCTTCTTCTCCCTGGGGAGAAAAGCTGGCACCCAATTGCAATTGCTTGGAGATGGAAGTTCGGTGGTACATCTGGCAGATAGGTTTGGTTTCAGTTCAGAAGCCAATGAAGTGGAAACTTTGCCATGCGAATTTGATTGAGAGTCACGTAACCTAGAAGCATGTTGATTAAGTTGATGATGGGAGGCTGACAGGACGAGGGAAGCTTTGGGCCTGTGATCGGATTCACCGGTAGGTTCCATTGCTCTCTCTGATGTTAGCAGTACTTGGACCTGGCTAGCCTGCATACTGAAATAAAAAGATTGTGTTATTTTTAAAGTTGAACAGTGGAAATAATCCAAAACCAGTACTAAACATATACTGTATGTTCCTATCAATAGACGCAAGCTGTAATTAAACACTATATTTAAAACCTCACATTAGCATTTAGTTACTTACTTCAGTATAATTACACTATGATATACTTATAGTATAACTGTGAACTCTACTTACTATCCAACTTAAGGAATTATTGCTGAGCAAAGTTGAAATGTTAGTGATCAATCTTATGGTTAGACTTCATGAAAAAGATAATATCCTATACAACCCTTTCTGCAGCAGAATCATTGTACATCTTCTAAACATCTCCTACACACATTATTCTCACAAGACAAGAAATTAAGTGAATCTTTAAAGTATTTACCAAAATCACACAGTCCTTCCTTTAGAGGTCACCCAAATTTATTGAAGCACGAGTAATACCAATACTTACTCCATTGCAATTTTAAGATGTAAACTAATCTTTTTTCTATACAAGTGACAGTATTTCAAACAAATTTAGGTCAGTCCTTTCAAAAAAAAAGGCATCAAAATAAGTACATACTTTAGACAGTTACTGAATACTTTGCTCAACAGAAAGTATTTTCTAAAATCAATAAATCTTATTTTCAAGACATTATTTGCAGTATCAGTGCTTTAATGGTTTCTATCTGACATTTGTCCCTCTTGAACCCAAATTACTACCTTTTGCATTCAGTGATGGGGATCCCCGGTGGAGGGGAGTGGATGGATTGTTGCATGCGCTCCTGCAGACTTCGAACCTTCTTCATGCAAACATGGAGCTTCTTATCAGCAAGGGCTTTGGTGTGTGTGATGGCACTGCCTTCATGCATAGCAAGTCTTAGTTTAGCTAAAATGCAAAACAGCAGAAAAAAAAATGCACAGGCAGACCCAAACAACATGCAGTTGTAAAACAGAAGTATGAGAAACTCACAAAATGTTCTGATGAAATGTTAAGCAGTGATTTGTAACAGCAATGAGATTCAGCTTTAATTACAAAAAGGGTGCTCTATCAAATGTCACATCAAGTGCTTATTAAATCACATATCTGGCACAGAATATGCATAGCCACACAGCTAAGCGAATGTCAAAGTAAAGCGAATGAGTGGTAGAAACACGACTCTGGCCCGCAAAAGCATAAGAGACAAACTAAACGAGAAGCACATTTGCCCAGTTTATTGCACTGGAAATCTGTATTCTAAAGCAAAATCCAACAGAATCAGTACTAAATTGCCAGTTAGATTAATTACTGTAAATAGCATTAGTTTTTGTACATATTTGGCTAAAACCAAATATGAAATTCCAACAAAGCACCATTTTGAAAAGGTGCCCAAGAAAGCCTCATTTAAAAATATAACTACATTTTGAATAACGACAACAAAAACCTTTGTTTCAAAGAGTATTTAAAATTTAGAAATTGACATGCATTACATCACTATTTTACAAATAAATTCTGTGATATAATTTCAAGGCATTTTAATGTTTAAGGAACTAATTTCCAGGTAGGAACATGACATGCATTGAAAGAAGAAATGGCAGGTTTGTGGTAAATTATAAGATTTTAGTGGGTTAATATCATAACTGGTTAGCAGAGCATTCAATCTGCAAGCAGCAAAGGCAGTTAGGCTTACTTACACATAGCTTCATTGCAGAGATTGAGCGCTGCAGCCAAGTCATCCTTTTGTTCAAGACGGAAAGACTGTTCTAATAGAGAGTCTACCTCCTGCAATGACCTCTCAAACTTGTCAGTCTTCCCTGCAGAAGCAACACCAAGTTTTCTTTTAAATGCACTTGTTTAAAGAACATTTAATAAGTATAATGAACACTTTGCAGTGGCAAATTTATTACACAACTTACCCTTTCAAATCAAATACTTCCTTTATATTTTACAGTTGATATAGGTATGAAATCTTGGATTTTTTTCATAACAATCTTAAATTGTCAAGAATTTGGTTTGAAAAAGGCAGTATTTTCATAAGTTTTTACTTGAAGAAGAAAGTTACAAATACCTTCAAATCTGAAAATGTCTCTCACCAAAAAGCTACTGACCTCAATCTCAAACAACAACATAATTGTAAACGTAATTTGGCAAACTCATGCCATTTCGACTTCCTGTGTAGCTGTGAAGGCAAACTTCGAACAGCTGCAGATTAGCAGATCAACCATTAAGTGGGCGGCACGGTGGCACAGTGGTTAGCACTGCTGCCTCACAGCGCCAGAGACCCGGGTTCAATTCCCGCCTCAGGCGACTAACTGTGTGGAGTTTGCACATTCTCCCCGTGTCTGCGTGGGTTTCCTCCGGGTGCTCCGGTTTCCTCCCACCATCCAAAGATGTGCAGGGTCAGGTGAATTGGCCATACTAAATTGCCTGTAGTGTTAGGTAAGGGGTAAATGTAGGGGTATGGGTGGGTTTCGCTTCGGCGGGACTGTGTGGACTTGTTGGGCCGAAGGGCCTGTTTCCACACTGTAATCTAATCTAAATCATTAGGCAATTCAAACCTTCTTTCATTATAAAATACCTCCAAAAGGTATTGCTGCATGACCCACTGGGTTCCCACTGTGATTGAGAAACAAGAATAGTTATAGGATGTAAACAAGGGAATCCATTTTAAAAAGAACTCAACCGTGGGATGAGTATATTGTTGGCTAGGCCAGCATTTAGTGCCCAAATGGCATTAAGCGTCATCCACATTGTTACAGGTCTAGAGCTATGTTTTCTTGAATTTTGTTTTCTTCTGCACAGACTTCCAAGGTCCACATACAAGAGAATTCCGAAACTGGAAGTCAATACTGGGAATGGCTTCAGCATGTGCATCAGCTTTTACAGATTGTCGAAGTGGCTGTGTGGCCATGCAGCTGAGAAGAAACATAGGTTTGGAGTCACATGTAGGCCGGACGAGATAAGGACAACATATTTCCTTCCAAATGAATGGGTTTTTAATTATCATTTCCCCAGAACATGAGACAGGGATTCTGGACTGTTAGTCAAATTACATTACCATCATGCCACTGCCTCCCTACTTGCTGAATGAAAGGTAGGGCACTCAATCATCCAGCAGCTTCATTGGAACAATGATTTTGGCAGGTCTGCAAAATTATTTGTGCTGGCTTGATCGGCAAAAGAATGCAGCAGCTGCAGTCTTGTAGCGTAAACACATCTTTTGATGCTTTAATAGATAGGGACATTAAAACAGTATTACCACAAAATCATATCAGCATCAACATCATTAAAAACATTCTCATGGCAGTGAGAAGGAAGGAACATATATTGCAAGGAGTCAAGTTAAAAAAATAAGAAAGGAAGGGTCTGGAAATACTGCAAAATGTGAGGCAGAACGAAAATAGTGATTTTAAGTTTAAAGTTCAAGGTAATCTTGTACTTCTCCTCTAGCCATCTATTCATGAGACTCAAGTTGTGACAGTAAAATAGCAGACATATAATAAGGTTAGATAGGTCTGAACTCTAACTATAATGTAAAGTATTGCTCCTAATTTGTATCTTCATTTACATTACGTTTATTTAAATGTGAAAATTGAGGAAATTAAACAAATAAACGCACATTTCAAATGCTTGCCCATGTACCCCCAGGAAGTACCAATACAACACTAGTGTGTAAAGTAATTCTTATTCTACTATGTTCTTTCATATAGATGGTTGCATTATTTTCCCAAAGAACCAATATTTAAGTTGTACATATTTTTGAAGGAAATCTATAAATGCAAAATATATGATTGTTAGCAATGATGTTTGAGGTTTACATTTATCCAACTTAACACTGCTATTTTATAACACATTAGAAACTTAGGGTGTGCTTTTAAGAAAACATGCTAGCTTTTAAAATTGTTTTCAGACATACAGCCCTGCTCACTAATATCAGAAAACTCACTTCCCTTCAAGCTTAGTGAATAGAACCCAAGAAAAAGTCCTTTGCTATTTTGGAGATCCTTCAATATATGGATGGAGGTACATAAACAGTACTGATTGATGCAATCATGTTGGTGATAATGGTTTAATAAACAATCACGAAAGAGATTAATCAACTCTGTGGGTTAATTTATTTAAAATAGTAAAATACATTGGCTAGAATTATGGAGCTGCGCAGACTGGAGTTGCGAGTCAGGACCATGCAGAATCTCCACAAGTTGACTTTGTATAAATTGCATCGGCAATTCAATTTTTGATGAGTAACTTCCATACACTTGGAACTCTCTTAAAGCATTCAATAAAGTTAGATAATTTGCAGTGTTCCAACTCACTTATGTTTAGTAACTGCCCATGAAAAGCTAGGAGGATTAAAAGGCTTCTCTAATTCCTGGGTAACTACGAACTTGACCTCCAAATCACTACTGATTGCCTCAACTACACCCTCAGTACCCTGCCAGATTAACTCTTTCTACCACATGCCCTCACCCTCACCCCCTTGCCAAACACTCACCTTGATTTTGCAGCTCATCTAAGTCCATGAATTTGCTTGGCCGGGGATTGAAGACCATAGTTGCTTCCTTTTCCCTCAGTTTCTTTCTTCTTAGTTCCTCCTCTTTAGTTTTCCTTTTAATCTCCTCTTCCAACTCATCCAACTCACTTCGCACAGGGTGACTATAGTTTTCATCTATTTGAAGCAGATGTTAAAACTAATAAAAGTATACAGATCTGTTTTTGCATACAGAATTTTCCTCACTCAAAAGGATCATGATCAAGATGCATATGTAAGAAGATTTGCAAAAGCAGCAAATACAATATGAAAAATAATATCTCTCACACCGAATGGTTCAGGTCACACAACCTGAAAAAGTGTGCTGGAGTCAGATTCATGTGAGGCATTCAAGGTTGTATTAGATGTTATTGAAATTGAAACAAAGTGCAATGGTATAGGGAAAAGGCACAAAGTCATAATGCTCATTGCAGAACTGGTGCAGACGCAATAGACTAAACAGCCACTGCACTAGAACACACCAGTAATTGTGACAGGTCAGTGGAGGAAAACACGAATTGAAAATATTTTAATTAAAAGTTACAGCTCAACAGTTTCAAGTTAGTAAACACAAAATAAAATGAGAACTTTGAGTGGCCCAACCTGTTTGACTTACACTAATGTCATCACCCTAGCAAAAGTAATGATGATTTTAGTTGTTTAAATTAACAGTTAAAGAAGCTTAGCAAAGACTGCCATCATTGCAAAATACTCTGTCCAGTCTGAAAGCCATAACAGGTTACTGATTTAAATGACCCATGTATAGATATGGTGTTAGATTCTGGTACAGAATGTTTGTGGGAAGAATAGCCTTGTTTTCTCATCAGTTTCACAAATCATTCCCCAGAGGCAAATGTTGCATTGCACTAAGAAAATAATCAACAACAGAGACATCTAGCTAATATGCTAATATTCAGGAGCAGGGATAGCTCCCTAAGTATCCATACAGGATGAAACAGAACCTCAACAAGTAGTAAACGCATCCCAACAAATTATCTCTAGAATTTTCTCTTCTGTCTGAATACAGTGTAATCTTTTTTCAAGCACAATTCAAGCCAGAAACTGCTCATCTACTGAAAAAGAAATTGTGTTGCTCATGTTTTGTGCAAATTTCTACACAAAAAATGTTGTAAATCTTTGGAGTTCTTTACCTCAGTGGGTCTTGCATGTCCCATCACTAAATATATTTAAGGCTGAGATAGACTTTGAGCTTGCCATAGTCATCTCCTTTGATAGTCCCTCAGAGTCGAGGATGACTTGTTACCACTACAGGGTCTTGAACTCTGTGGTGACTGAATTGTCTAATAGTGAAGCCACAGACTCTGCCCCCATCCCTAGGTAAGGCAGGTGATGTTTGAGGAGGTAGCTGGAACAGACTCTCTGGATTACGCACACTTTTGGCCCCCACATGCCTCATTCAGTGATGTTCAAAGTGGTTGGCAGATACTTCTCTAGTTTGTGTGTTTTCCCGTCTAGTTTTCTAGCTCTTTGTCAAGCTCTAACAACACTCAAATGGTTTTTCATTTAAGGAATTACGACAGTGTAAACAATCACTAGTAACCAGAAAGTCAGCCGTGATGGCAATAAAGCGGTGTGTTTTCAGCTTCTGAAAATATCTGTCAACAGTTTGTGTATCTGTTCCAAATAAGAACATTAAAGGAAACTAAATTTTTCTTTGACTCCGTTCTAAATGATCATTCACCTATCCTGAGTTTATACTCCTGTTTTTGTAATTTTTTAAAGCAGAACTGAAGAGTTGTAATAGCCTTTCAGATTTACTTTATTGAAATAAAAAGCACTGCAAATCTGGGAGAATGTTTTGGCAGTGGTGGGGGTGAGGAAGGGAGGAGAATTAATGATAGCAAGGAGGATTAATAATAGGGAGGAAATTACAGATAAAAATTATACAAATAGATTCCATTTCATTTTGAAGTATGACTTGCATGTCAATGTATAATATTGGTTTCACTGAAACAAGAAAATTGCTATAGATCACACCAGACATTGGCTTGAATTTTCTACCTGTTGACAAGTTTGCAAAATCTGATCAACATGAAACCACTTCAAATCTGCCGCAATGTCCACCTGGCATTCTCATTAACCATGCAGGGAGTGTGAAAGGAGATTGGAAGGAAATCAGATCACTGTATGGTAGCACAAAGAATGAGTTGTTGAAAAGTTCTGATGGAAGCATCAAAATGTTAAGGAGATCTTCCGTGAAGGCTACTTTGAGAAGCAGCCTCGATGTCTGACGTGCAGGAACCCAGCACAATTCTCATATCCAACTCTGAGCTAATATTTTTGAGCAGCAACTGTGGTAAGTTGCAGAGTTTGTGCACTGGCTACATTTTAACAATGCTCTTTTATTCTGGTGAAATGAACCACATGACAAGTTGCAACATGCTACCTAGTGATTTTCCTAACATAAAGATTAAGTTCCAAGTTAATAAATCTTCAAACACTTAGTCAACTTCCATGAGTGACTTTCACTTAGTTACAATGACTATTTTCTCACTATAAGATGCTCAGTGCATAAAGTGTGGCATGAATGAGGAAGAGTTTATAGGATTTCACCACCACTAGATGGTGCATGTTTCTCCTGCAGTGAATTATTCACTACTCCAGTTCTGTAGGAGGCTGTAGGACCTGGCTGGAAAAACAAGTGAAGTAAAAGACCAATAAAACATCAACTTGCACCATCCAGGAATCTGGGAAACATTGCTAAGTCACTCACTGTGACCCAAAGTAGCCATGTCAGCGAATACTCGCATTCTGGGGACAGCTGTGTCATATCAGGAGGATTACCAGAAACAGATGCAAGTATGGCTTTGCATAGAAGCAGAGAATTCATAAAGTTTACGTTTTAAAAATAAAACAAAATCAAATGAAAATTATTATAGTCAAGTCAACATTTCAGTGTCTGGGGGACAAGAATAATGACTTCAAGCTGAACTATTGGGGAGCTATAAGCCAGTTGACAGAGGGGACAAAGCAGAGGGTAAGATTACATACTTCCCAAAAAGTTGAAAAATACTTGACACAGCTGCTGCTCACTACAGTCAGACAAGTGGAGCCACTAGAACAGCACCATAGTGCAGCCCACACTACAACTGAGTGTCTACTAATCCTAAACACAGTGTCTTTCCTGTTAGCCTGGCAATCAACTTCAAGTTAGAACCAGGAGCAAGGTCCAAACTAAGTTGTAAACATCCTGACAGCAGGCTGGCTAAGCCTGTGAACTTAAACACAGGCCCACAAAAAGCAGGTGATTGGGTAGGTGATTTAGCTCAACGGTTCTCTCTATGCTGTTTCTGAAAATGAAAATCATTTGTTTGTAGATTCTTGCAATCCCACTGTGAACTGTTTAACTAAAATACTTAGCTCTGGCAACATTCCATATTCACATCATTTGTGGCTGGTTCGTTGTAGTAGCACCAACAGCTGCACCAGCTGACCACGAGTTTGTAAAAGCAATTTCCTGGCATTTGATGTATTGCAGTCAAAGCTGAGGTGGTTCCATAAAATAATTGGTTTTTAAAAAAGCAGGAATACAATGGACTGTAAGACCAACAATGGAATTCTTGAAAGATTTTGTTTGGGGAAGCACAGTAAAAACATAAAATTGGTGTGGCTGCTGTGCCACATCAGTAATTTTAGCAGTTCAAAGTGCACAAACCTGAAAGACCCTATTACAGATGCTTTTATGAAAAATCAAAATAAACACATAAGGAATGGGAATTTTGTTGTTAGGTGAACAAAGATAAGGGGGAGGCTTGAGTGGTACACAAATGGCAGTGTCATCTGGTTGGGTTAAATAACATGTGCTGGATGGTGAATGTTAAGCATGAGATGCACGCTGAACTCAATTCCTGGCGACGTCCTGGTAGCAGTCATGAGTATGTGCAACTTCAATATGTCTATTGTAAAAAATTGATTCAAAATCACTAACTGCTGCAAATATCAGAGAGTTAATCTAAAGAGTATTTGCTAAATGCAAAGAGGGTGAGAGGTGACAGAGCATCACCCCATTGCTCTGAAACCAGAGTTGAAATCAAATATAATATCTCCTCTTTCCTCTAAGTACAAAATAAAATAAGCTTGAGGCAAGTCAGTCCAATTCCTGATAAACCAAGGCATGCAAATGCTGGAAGGTCACATCAGGTTAGTTTCTGTGGGGTGACTGAGATATAATTCCCTCTGGCATTAACAAACCTGTTTAATTCAATTCCTTAAAAGTGTAGGCTTTCCATAATTCTTGGCTCTTGGAATACAATTAAATTTGAAGTCCAGTAGAAAGGAACATTACATTATTCTTGTAAAAGATATAATAATATCTAATACAAATTATTAATTGTTGGAAGAGGAGAAATGGAAGGATTTGCACAATATGCACATTTTCTCTTAATTACTGGTCAGTGAGCTAAATCAATGGATCCTTATCAAAAGTCAGGGAATACACTGCTTCATTTTTAAACTTAGAAAATAAACAACCAAGCAAAAGTTCTTTCATCAATAAATGATGGTCAAGCCCATCAGGAAACGTTTCAACATCTTATTACAAGCATGTTCAAATGGGTAAAACACAGTTGCTTTAAAAACCATTTCTTGAAAAGATTCACATTTTTAAGTGGTGAAAGGGGAAAAAGTTGATGTCATTTTGTTAGTACACTTTCACTTAACACAGTACATTTCAATCCATTGGAAAAAAAATGCATACAGAATTAGGGTACAAAAGACTTTCTTACTGAAACTTTGCTGCATGTTCACCCAGCTCTTTGAGGCTGCTGATGACTCCTGCTGTAAGGCATTGCTACTCTTTGACTTGGGAACAGTTTTCCATGAAGGACCAGAACTGATAGGCTTCTTGGCATTTGCTTCCCTATAAATAGAGCATAACACACAATGCTTCAAAGAAATTGACATTCACTGTCCAGCACATAATTGGCCACTTGGACTGTCAGATAACAGCAATTATCACTGGTATGTTGGAAGCGAAAACAAATTGAGGCTACAGGCTAACAGAAGTGTAATATTCCAATCGAAGTCAAATTACAGGCATAAAAGCAAAGCAGTATTTTTATGATAATCATGATTGGACAGCTATAATTTAGTCTGTACATGTAGAGTCATTGTGATAGAGCAATGTTTCTAACTTGTGACATCAAATTAAATTGTTTGTATCATGTAAACTCAAATATGCAAGCCCTGTTTCCAAAATGAATAATTCATTTTGGTAATATGTGTACTAACTATAGAAAGTGAGAAGTTAATTATCCTTCAATCTGATCTGCCAGTCAAAGAATCCTATGGTCTAATCCCATTTGGGTATGAAGAAACGTGCAGCCCCTATTAAAGGTATGCGATGCTTGGCTGGGCACTTGGTACGATTGAAGATTTTAAAATAATGATAATGGAAAAAAGTATGTTAATAGAAGCGTCAGAGGCAATTTCTGAAAATATCTGTTTTAACATACACTGTAAAGCAAAATTAAATATGATCTCCAGCTCTAACAATCAAAAAGTACTAACCAGATGACTGATTTACCTGAAAGGATTGGCACTAGAGTTTTGTACTCCACCAGGAATCCCATCAGTAACTGAAGCATCCAAACTTATTGGACTGTTGCTATTGCGCTCACTGCTCTCATAACCAGACTCCATTCTCTGAATGAAACATTCATTTTCTCCTGAACTATGGAGTCCTGCTTGTTGCATACTTTTACCAGGACACCCAGCCTTTTCATATCGGTCATTATTTAAGTTTACACCTTTTCCTCCATTCTGTGTGTTGTCCAGTGTCAAAGCAGCACTTCCAACCCCGATTGAACTTTCAGTCTTATTGTGGTTACAATCTTTTATGTCATCCTCGGGTGTTGTATTCAACTGCATATAACATGGACCCCTCCTTTTCTCTTTTGTAAAAATGCTATCAATATTAAGAACTTCTCGTTTGGGTTTCCACAAGTACGTTTTTGACCTGCTCGATGAGCTTGATTTGGATTCACTGCTGGTGCTTTCTGTTTCCCAGTCTCGTGACTGTCCACCTGACATTCGAAAACTGTCATTATCTACAGGCTCTGTTGTTTTTGCTGGAAATGATTTGCTGTTACTTGGGTCTTGGTTATGAGAAGGTCGATTATGAATTATATTGCTCATAGTTTCTCTGAAGTCCTTCAATCTACTAGTAGGTGGTTTTGGTCCAGTTCTTGGGGCTTGCTTCTCTTTCAGCGTTTCACCTATAGACATGAAAGACAGAAAGGCTAAAGCATGCATAGGAACAACACTCTACTATTTACAAGCACCCACTACACTGCATTTGTAATTCATGGCACTTTTGCAACAGGGCTCTAGACAGATTTCTTTCCTTACCTTCACTATGATAACCACAGGATGGAACTTCATCTAATTTCTCTGTCTTCTCTCGATTATCAGGGTGCCTTGGTCGGCTGGAACTCCGTCTTCTATCCACAGAAATCCCTTTTTTGAAAGGAGATTGATGATTAGATTCACTGTCTATATGATGTCCTGAGACAAAATATCAATTTCTCAGGTCAAAAGCATTAATTTTTAAAAAGAACTGAACATGGCAGGGAAAGCTCAATTGATTCTCTGCCTCCAACTCACTGACTAATATAATGTTCCTAATAATCCATGTTGCATGATCGTAAGTCTCTTGCATTATCAAACAATAGTGTCAATCGCTGTAATTATACTGTAGTTAGTGACCTCATATCTGAAAGTAACTGAGCTCTCCTCACTACCAGGAAAGCAAGTAAGCATCCTCAAATATAATGTTTCAGTAGCTGTTTCAGATTTCTGTGAAAATTTTCCTAACTACACCTTCCTATCTATTCCAAGCTTCTCAAGTCAGGTTGCATTTGTGCACTAAATATTAAACACCCCTCAAACTAAAATTGTATACACATTAGCAGACTTTTATCTTTAAAAAAGTAGTCAGCCATTTGCTTAACATGCAATGAAATCCCATCATCATGGCGAAAGGTGTTCAACCCAACTGACTGAGAGATCCACACCATTTCTTCAAACAGGCTCCCATCACTACTACAAAGAAATCCAAACCAATGTCACAAATTTCCATTACTCTGCCTTGTCCTGTCTGTGGTCCAAGTGTACCTTCTTTCTCTAATCTTATTCATTATTGACCGGTTCAAAGGAATCACTCACATTTGGCTCCACTATCCCACAATGATAGCAGTGGTACCTGCAGCAACAATTTCTCTTCCCCTGCAATGAGGCTCCTCTCCTTGGCCCTTCATTTCCTCACCAACAGACTGATTGGTGGTGACATCACCTACAGACATAACAGCAGCTCCTGGAAGTGTGCAGATTACTCCTTTTACGATTAGATTTTTTTTAAGATGAAATGAAAGAAGAGTTTATGAACAAAACATTTAAAATGCAGGGGAACCGCTTTGCTACACACGGGAGCAGTTATCTGACCATTACTTCTGTGAACTTCTTCGGGACCTCTGCGCTTATCTGTTGTCTAGTTCTGGACTAGTCATAATTTACTTCAGTTGTAAGACTGGAGTTATAATAGCCTTTGACAAAGAATAGTCTGGCTACAAAATCTACGCATGCCATTATTTCCAGCTCCCTCCCCAAATAAGCTAAAATCTTTCAATCTTGTCATCTCAACGCACCTTGAACTATGTGTTTGATTCCTCATCATTACAATGGTGAGCTGGTTCCAGAGCTATTCCGAGAACCCTTTACACAAGAACTACTTGTTGAGCCTGTGCATCACCTATTTTGATCAAATACCAGAGAACATTCAACATTTGCTGAGTTACCTGCAGCCTCTTTAGAAAAATCTCACTTCCCAACAAAAACGTTCCCCATTCCCTGTTCCGGTTATCTGCCAGGCTCACCATGGCATGGCAAGCAGTGACCCATTTAAGCATGATCAAAACCAACAAGTAAAATGTAACTGATCAAAGTGCAGCAAACAGACATGGTAATCCAACTGTTATAGTGACCAGATCACTGACATCCAAACAGCTCTCCAGGCTTTGTGCAGATTATTTTGGCTGATTTGACTATTTTAATTCTAGCTACCAAATTAATTCCATACTGCAAAACATTAAAAGACAGCATTAGCTGATTTGATTAAAAAAGGGAAATTCAAGTTTCAAGTCCTTCAACAGAACATATACTCATAAAATATTACTTATATCTCCAAAGTGTCTGAAAAATTCTAAAGGCTCATTCAGTGAGTTGTAAATTTAAGAGAATTGCATCAATTTATTCTCAGCTTTTACAACATTTCAATTTGTAGCATCCACAGTAAAATTTCCTTTGCTGAAATTACAATCCTTTATTATTTTAATTTAGTGAATTTTGCCAGGATCTGTACTGCAAATATTGATTTTCTATTCTTTGGGCTACACTTCAATTATAAATTTATAGTACCTGTGTCCCTGCTGCTTTGAGAGGCTGTATCAATCTCCATGTTATAAATCACTGTACCCTGCGACTCAGAGGAGAAATGGCTGATCGCAGATTCATGATGACTGTGTTTGTAATGGTAGCTCTCATTAGAAGAATCTGTTCTGCTGTCACTCGATATAGATGGTTCTCTTCCTACGAAAAGGAAAGCCATAAAATCATTCAGTAAGACTAACCACAACTCATCACAAATTGCTGTTTCATCTGCCATCTAAATTGGCTTTGGGTCACTAGTTTTGGCAAACATTTTCAAGGGAATGAAATTTAGCAGAGGGAACACAAATATTTTCACTGTTCAACAATGAAGCATCCATGAATCAATTCTTAATCTACATACAAGGCTTTCAAACTCCGCAATTTTCAAAGAACAGTTAAAAAAAACTAATAAAGGTGAGCACTGAGAAATTAATTAAAAGGAAAGAAAACCTAAACACTATGCTTAGCAAATAAACACTTCACACACAAACTTGCCCCATGATTCAGTTTACATCATCTGGAAAATCATAAACCAGAATTAAGCAAAGCTCAAGCTCAAGACTCTAAATAGTAATAAAGAAGACTACAAGGAATGGTAATGAAAGGTTTGTAATCTTTGATTGCGAATGTATTGGACATTGATTGGACACAGCAAATGTGGGGTAACAAATGAGCACAAGTGGAATATACAATTAACAACTCCTCTTCCCTCACTAGTGTCAGAAGTACAACTTTTACTTGAGTGCATTCCATTGGCACCTGTTGCCCTCTGGTGCCTTGTGATATATTACTTCTAAGACAGTGACTCATTCTTATTGTAGTCTTGTCAGTCAGTGCTATGATCAGGCCTGATATTCTGCCATTACCCAACATTCTCTTGTGCCTGGCTTGCGGTTCACAGCCCAAGATTGTAAAGGATAACTGAAGAGCAAACTAACCCTGATAACAGTACCCTGGGGAACAAAATGATACATCTCAGGAACACTGGCAAGGCATCTAACAATTGCGCATTGCTAGTGTATTGTCAGAGTGTTTTGTTTGTGGGCATTGCCTAATTCTATTTTATGACTACAAACAAGCAGATGATTTGCTCTCACGACTCTATTGATGGCATTCTGAACAACCTTCAAAAAAGCCTGAGAAGGTTTGAGGCATTTTTACAAAGAGAAAGACAAAGCTGACACTCTCACTCGTCATGTCAAATATTCCCAAGAACAAAAAGTTACAATCGACTGTTGGTGAACATTTGGAAAAACTGATCATTTCACAAGGCATGAAAACCAATTTCACAACATAAAAGCAATATTTATATATGTCAATGTTTAAGGACTAATTCATTAAATATAGTCAAATGATCATAAGTCAAGTATTTTTTGCCCATCCCCATTTTCCTTTGAGTCAGTGGTGGAGAGTCACCGTCTTCAAATGTTGCAGTCCATTTGGTGCTGATAGATAGGAAGCTTCAGGACTTTGATCCACGAAAAATGAAGGAACAGTAATTTATTCCCAAAGTGGGATGGTTTGTGGTTTGGAAGAGAATTTGGAATTAAAATATTCTGACAGTCCTGTTCCTCAAAACGCCCATGTTGAATCAAATTCAACTAGAGAGATTTTATTCACCCATGAATAATCATACAATTGTAGAATGTGACAGTCCAGAAGCAAGTTAGATTAGATTACATTAGATTAGATTACTTAGCGTGGAAACAGGCCCTGTGGCCCAACAAGTCCACACCGACCCGCCGAAGCGTAACCCACCCAAACCCATTCTCCTACCTTTGCCCCTTCATCTAACACTACGGGCAATTTAGCATGGCCAATTCACCTGACCTGCACATTTTTGGATTGTGGGAGGAAACCGGAGTACCCGGAGGAAACCCACGCAGACACAGGGAGAATGTGCAAACTCCACACACACAGTTGCCTGAGGAGGGAATTGAACCCGGGTCTCTTGGCGCTGCGAGGCAGCAGTGCTAACCACTATGCCACCGTGTCACCCACTTTGGCCTATTTAATTTATGATCGCTTTAACAACAGTTGAATTAATCCCAATGTCCTGCCTTTACACCAAGCCCCAACATTTTTCCTCCTTTAGTTTCCCCCTACAGCTCTCTTTTGAAAGAGAAGAGTGCAGTAGTCTGCATCTATCTTTTAGATAGTGCATTCCAGATCTAAACAGCTGTTAGATGAAAAACGGTTTCTTCCGTCACCTTTGGACCTTTTGTCATTTTATATTAATGCTAACAGTCCTAAAATCTTTAATCCACCTACTTAATTGAAGTTTCTCACCCTGGAACCATTTTCATTCAACTTTTCTGCACTTTCTGTAATGCTTTCTTTCCAGAACTGCAGTTGAGATCGATATAACTTCCTAGCTTTTGGACTCTACGTCTCTATTAATAAAGCTTCGGATGCTGCACGCTATTTAACTGCTCTTTCAACTTGTCCTGCTACCTTCAATGATTTGTGCACCATGACTTCAGCACCCCCTTTAGAGCTCTGGTCTTTATTTTATATTATCTCTCCATGTTCTTCCTACCATAATGAATCACTTCTCCGTTTCTGCATCTAATACTTGTTTGCCCATTCCGCTAAACTTTGTCCTTTTGAAGTTTTACACAATCTCCCCACAGTTCACAATCTGTCCAGGTGCCTCATGATTTTGAAAACCTCCACCAAAGTTCTGCTCAATGTTTCCTTCTCCAAGGAGAATGATTCAATTTCTCCAACCCATTCAAGTAACTGAAGTCCTCATCCCTGAAACTATTCCTGTAAATCTCTTTAATTTCTTGAAAATTTTGAAGTTATAATTACCTGAATCTTCACTGTCATAACAGGTCCTGTACTGGTGAGAATCTGCTAGGGCCAGATCCTGTACAGACACAGGAGTGCCTCTCGGATCTGCATACAAAAGTAGTAACGGTTGATAGTGGCTCTTAATGCATCTGGTCAGTACGTCCTTCCACTTGGGTCCAATCTAAATCAAAAATATGAAGAATTGCAACACTGGATTTGTTACTGTACTGCCTTATCCGCACAAACTGTTTCAATTTTTGTTAAACTGGCATTCATAATCCAAAAATGTCTAAAAATATGGCCTTCATAAAACTTAAACTGTACTTAGTCATGTTACATGCTAATTTATTTCTGACCGTTTGTGGGAACTGGAGCTAAAGCTCCTTGCAACAGTAACAAACAGGGTACTCATTCCTAATTTGGGTCAGATGCTTTTATGTAAAAAGGAACAAGAGCAACTATTTTCAATTGGCAATCTCAACTGAGAATTACATATAGAGGTAAAAGTAGGAGAAAAGTAAAAAAAGGCTGCATTGTCACTGATATATTTAGTTAACATTGCATACAACTAGTAAATCCTACAGGTGGCATGGTTCTGAATTAAACATTGCAGCATTCAAATGAAATTACTGAGGGAAAATGTTCCGACCATTCCACACACCTTCATTATGCATGTGTTTTTATACATGTAGGGGGTGGCAGGGGAATGGCTCACATTCTTTCACGCAGTTGTCAGAATTTACAGTTCCAACAACATTCTAAATCATGCACATGGGAAGTAAAGGTATAAGCAAAGTCACGGCTGTCATAGTTATCTTGAGCTGTATTCATCTCTAGGTGATCAGTCATTTGGAGGCCAAGAATTTAATGTGTCTTGAAAAAAAATACATCAATGACAATAATGCAGCATTTTAGGTAAAGACCTCCTACCTCTTTCACATGGGCATCATCAAAATACATCCACTTGCGAATTTTTGTTTGGAAAAAGAAGGTAGAATAGTGTTTACCATAGTAACACACCATCCCTACCAAATAGAGCTCTGTGTGTTTAGCTTTATCATCTGTCACCCGATAGAAAAGCTGCAAAATACAAAGGATATCCAATAAAAGACAGATTAAATTATGGCAGGCTATGTCTAATCAGCCTTGTTTACAATGGTAAGAGATTATGTCAATTGCCACTTTAGTTATTTGCGCTTTTCAGAAAGCAAAATGACAAATCTTAGTCCATCGACCAACGAACAAGATAAAACATTGACTAAATTACCTGAAATCAAGCTTTTTTATAAGCTAGTCAATGTTTCAATTTAAGAGCATGGGGTGCTGTTTATGCCACTGTTTGACCTTGTTGGAAACAATACAATGTTGCAGACATCAAGGCTCCTAAACATTCCACAAATTACCCAAGGGGGTTTACTGGCCACTGTTCATTAACAAGGGAATTAGAACCCAAGAGTGTGTGGATGCATAGCTGGAAATAAAAGTTCTGAGAGGACCATAAATGCTGTGAGATTTCTGCACTTCTTGGTATACTCTTTCTGCCTCAGTTACGACTTGCCGAGAGTAAACCGTGATAGCCTCAAACTAAGGGGGGGGGGGCGGAGACAACTCTAAATTTAAAAAATGATTTTGTGTTAATACATTTTATGCTTTTCAATATTTGTGCCTTTAATGGCACTGACTGAATGCTGGGTCTTTGTCAACCACATTAAAACCTTTATATGATCAATAGGGATTCTAGGCAGTGGACTGAGTCTACATTTACAATTCTATTGTAGAATTGGTGAAATATGATTTCTATTTGTAATCTGAATTTGGACCCAGAAACATATAATGTATTTCATTTTTAAATTCAGAAAGGGTTTTTATTTTGCTTTATTCCACTGTATTGAAAAAACACACGACAATCAGCCATGGAATGTGGAAAATAGATTCAAATTGGCAAGGCAACTTAATAAAAAGGAACAGTTGCCATAACAAATGCTGTGACTGCTGAGTTATTTAATCAGTTCTTCACTGATTTTATTTCTGCATTCCAGACCTGACAGCGACTGTTTAGAGAAAAATGCAGTGCAATCAATGGATACTCCCAGATCTTTTTCTAAATTTCTGATCTACATTCACTATCTTAAATGTCTCCATTCAGTACAATTACATTTATAAAAGCTATAAGCTTGTGTTGCTAAGGCAACAGCAAACAGTTATTCTCATCTTCTATAAAGAGAATTGAAAAATGGCACAAAAATGGAAACTAGCAAATCTTTTGCTAAATCTACAATGTGCAAATACAATTCAGACACTAATAAGGAGTGGACATAAATACATTGTGGCCTGTACATTTTAATCTACAATAGCACCTAAGCTGGCTCATGAGCCACAGTAATGCATAACATTCACAGAAATGGTGCAATGCATGTTACTAAATGGTGAAGCAGTACATTAGTTCAATAGTATTTTTCCAATAACGAATGCCTTCAAATGAATTAGCCTGTAATCTTTTGCAGCCAAAACTGACCTTAAAATACAAAAGAAATTTTCAAAATATCAAGTAGATTGCTCGTCAGTACTTCAATGCTGATTTCCACTATAGAGATGGTGGGCAAATGTCAAAATAAAAATGTTCTAAAACCACAAACACATGCCACTTTCATGCCTACATGAACTCCTAATGTTCTACTAATTCCATTAGATCATTCAAGGTGCGAGACAGGTGGAAATAGCAATTAATGTCCTTGGCTTTATTAAAAGAGGCATAGAATACAGAGCAAGGATTTGATGTTGAACCTCTAAGACGTGCTATAACTGGTGTACTGTGTACAGTTGTGGGCATCACATTAGAGGAAAGATGTGAGTGCATTGGAGAGAGTGCAGAAGAGGTTTATGAGAATGGTTCTAAGAATGAGAAACTGCAGTTATGAGGGTAAATGGAAGAAGTCAGGACTGCTCTCCTTGGAGAGAAGAGGTTTTCAAAACCATGAGCAGACTGGATAGAGTAGATGGGGAGGAGTTGTTCCTGCCTGGTAAGGGAACAAGAATGAGAGGTTTAAATGTGGTAAAGATGACAATGTTTTCACATATTGGATATGAAACATAGTGGAGCCAGGTTCAGTTGTGGGCGGCACGGTGGCACAGTGGTTAGCACTGCTGCCACACAGCGCCAGAGACCCGGGTTCAATTCCCGCCTCAGGCGACTGACTGTGTGGAGTTTGCACGTTCTCCCCGTGTCTGTGTGGGTTTCCTCCGGGTGCTCCGGTTTCCTCCCACCATCCAAAGATGTGCAGGGTCAGGTGAATTGGCCATACTAAATTGCCTGTAGTGTTAGGTAAGGGGTAAATGTAGGGGTAGGGGTGGTTTGCGCTTCGGCGGGTCGGTGTGGATTTGTTGGGCTGAAGGGCCTGTTTCCACACTGTAATCTAATCTAATCTAATCTAATTGAGGAATTCAAGAGGGTGGATAATTATTTGAATACAAATAGTGTGCAAGGGTAAGGGGAAAAAAGGAGATTGACACTTGTAATGATGCTTGTTTGAAGGCATGACTGGCCAAATGGCTCCAAAATCATTCTGTGATTTAATCAGAATAATAAATTTTAGAGTTATAAATGAATAGTTCTTTACAAACTAGGTTATAAAGCTATAATATTAACAAATGACTTGCACTTCAAATAATGAGAGGCAAAGGAAGCAGCACTAACTCAAATCAAAGAACTGCATTAGAAGTAGATAAAAAACCCAAAAAACTGCAGATGCTGTAAATCAAAAACAAAAACAGAAGTTGCTAGAAAAGCTCAGCAGGTTTGGCACCATCTGTGAAGAGAAATCAGAGTTAACATTGGGTTGCTGGACCCAAAATGTTATCTTTGATTTCTCTGCACAGTTGCTGCCAGATCTACTGAGCTTTTCCAGCAACTTTTGTTTTTGTTTCTGCATTAGAACTAAGATTACTGCATTGGATTATGTGAACAACTGATTTAAACATAATTTAAATTACTGCAAATACTCATAGATGTTTTAACCATCTAATAAATTATTTGATTGGTTTTAGTCTTTGCAAAAATTAAATGTCCGCAAAATGAATGTTCAAATAAATGAAAAATGCACAAAGATTTAATTGCATAACTTTGATAATCAAACAATAGTGTGTAGGAACAAAAACTGGTTATCCTGCCCATGAAGCTAGTCTGAAATTCCATTAAATGATATATAAATATAAGTTGATACTATGATTTAATTAACAAACATGGGCCTAACAAGTAACACTCACATTCTCAGAACAAATGTATATCAGAAAAGATTTACTGATCTCAATCTTTAGAATTTCAATTGACCCATATTCACAGGCTTTTTAGGGGAAGTTCCGGATATGCAATTCCTGTCGTTTAGAAATGCTTCTTGATTTTACTTCCAAACTGCCTGCCTCTAATATTAAGATTGTACCCTTGTTTTGGATTTCCTGTAATTGAATTACCTTCTCTCTAGCTAGCCAATCATCATCAAGCTTTTTCACCATTTTAAGAATTTCAATGAGATCAGCTGAAAATTCCTTCTGCTTTTCCACTGTTTCTAGTTCCAGCACTATGTGACCATCCAAATTTGCCTTTCGCAAAGCGAATGTGGATTGCTCAACATTTCTTCACACTACCACAACTCCATCTTGTATATCTTCTCTCACCTACTAAGTCTCTGTCTCTTTGCAACTTCATGCTTCCAAAATGTACATTTCTCTATTATTCCAACCAAGTCATTACTATAGATGGTGTAATGCTGAGAGCCGAGTACAGATTCCTCACAACCACTACCCAATACAGCTCACCAAGCAGAGATCATTCACTCTTTTCTAAAATCTGTGGCCCTTACCTCACAAGCCAAATATCAGCCAACGTAACTGAATTCTCACCAATCCAGGACACTTTTATTTTTGCTATTAATTTCTTGCAGGGAATCATACCCATAGCTTCCAGAAAACAGAAGAGGCCTTTGGTCTGAAAAAAACTGAAGCCCGTTTGACAACGTTTAAATGCATTTCCTATTCACCTTGTTACTGGTCTTAAGCAATTCAGAAAGCTTAGTCCACCATGACATACCCATCATAAATCTACAATGATACTGTTCGTTCTGAACATTTCTAGAAATTTATCCACATCTGGTGTCAAACTGATGGGCCTGCAGTGTCCTGGGTTATGCCTCCGGCTCATCCTTAATGCAATAGCAGCATTTACAATTTTCCAATCCATTAGATTGGATTCCTTAATCTTTAGACCTTCGGAAAATTGCGCACATAAATCCAACTATATTTTCCTTTGCCATTTCTTTACTTCAATTAAACCTAATGCCCTACTGAATCTGCTTTTAGGGTTCTTGTTGATATTTTTGAGAATTTAGATTTTTTTTCCCCCTTATTGTGCAATAATAAACAGCTATGGTCATCTTACATCTCCCAACTTGAGGCACGTTCCTAGGCTATGGATAACATCTTCAGCAAGATCAGAATGATCAGAGTCCCAGACCAGACCAATAGTAATTATCTCCGGCGAGTTCATCAACACTTTGCGGATTCTGATCTTCTCACCACAGTTGCTCTGTAAAGGAAATCAAAAGTTATTTTTTGAGAAAAAAAGATGTAGGTAGTTCCCTCCATGATACATATAAAACAAAGACAAACAAGAACAATGCCTACTTTACACTGACAGGTCAAAATTAAGTCTGAGAGATAATTGTCAGGAGGCTGCTATTCAGCCCACAGAGTTCACATAGCTCTCAGTATAGCAATCCAATCACCCTCTTTTTACTACTTAGAACACTTAGAACTTCTGAAGAAGGGTCACTACACCCAAAATGTTAACTCTGCTTTCTTGCCACAGATGCTGCCTAACTTGCCAAAACTTTTCAGCAAGTTCTGGTTTTGTTTCTGATTTCCAGCATCTGTAGTTCTCAGTTTTCCTCAAATGAGGCCATTTGGGTAAAATTTATAGACAAATAAAAGGGACAATCACACTGTTAGGAGAGTACTACAGTCACCCAAAACAATCACAAGAGATACAGAGGGCAGATAGGCAGGCAGATCACAATGAAGTTTAAAAACAACAGCAACAATTGTAAGGGATTTCAAGCTTTCCAATACTAACTCAGAATTTTTGCTTAACTCTTTCATGGGTTATGAGTGCAAGTAGCTAGGTCAACATTTAATGCCCAGCCTTAACTGCCCTCAAACCTAGTGGTGTGCTTGGCCTTTTCAGAGTTAACGACAGTGCTGAGAGTCGAGAGTCACAAAGAAGCCAGAGCAGGTAGGGAACAGCAGATTTCCTTCCCTAAAAGACATTAGCAATCAAGTGGGTTTTTACAACAATGTTTATATACGGTTGCCATTAGGCAAGATTTTCACACTACATTTTTACTGAATTCAAATTTCATCATCTGCCATAATATGTTTTGAACCCACATCCCCAAAACGATTAATCAAGTTAGGTTACCTTAATGTCACAGTCTCCCCATCAGTGTGCAGGACTTAAAGGGGGCAGAACAGTTAAAATATATCTAGTGAGCTTTTTAGGAAATGGAAAAGGACAAAGATAGAACAGAATCAAGATTGTAAGTAATGTTATGGACTGTGGAAGGCCAATTTTAATATGATAAGACAGGAACTGGTCAAAGTGGACGAAGAGCAAGTACCTCTACATCACAGAAATGAGAGTTCTTCAAAAAATGAAACAGTAAAAGTGCAAGGCCAGAATGCTCTTGTAATGGTAAAGGATGGCCACTGAAGAGGTGCAAGAGAACAGAAGGGCAGCTAATTTGGTACAATTATTTAAGATGGATGGTAAGGAAAAATGAAAAACCAGGGGTAGGGGAACTATTGAAATAGATTCTGAGGTGCAGAATTCATCTCTACTTGGAGAGGAAAGCATTAATCAAGGATAGTCAACATTATTTTGTCGGGGGAGATCATGTCTTACAAATTTGAGTGTAAGTTTCGAGGAGGTGACCAAGTGTGCAGATATGGGTTGCAATTGGTGGATCTACATGAATTTCATTAAAGATTTTGACAAGATCTCATACACTATTAGAATGATGTGATTAAAAAGAGAGGGCGCAGAAGAGATTTTTTAATTCATTCATGGGAGGTGAGTGTTGCTAGTTGAGCTAGTTGGGCCAGCATTTATTTCTGATCTCCAGCTGTCCTTGAGAAGTTGGCGGTGTGCTAACTTCGTGAGCCACTGCAGCCCATTTGGTTTTAGTTAGAGCCCACAATGGCATTGGGAGGGAGTTCCAAGATTTTGACCGATCAACAGTAAAAGAATGGTGACAAAAAGTGAGAGTGCACTCAAGATTTACTAAACTGATTCATGGGATGGCAGGATTGACACATGAGGAGAAGTTGAGTTGTTTCTGATTGTACTCACTGGAGTTTAGAAGAATGAGGGGTGGTGTCACAGAAATCTATAAAATTTTAACAAGGTTGGATAGATTAGATGCAGGAAGGATTGTGGGGAGTCCAGAACAAGGAGTCATAAGCATTAGGAGTAAACCTTTTAAGAGTGAGATGAGAAGGAATTTCTCACACAGTCAGCAGTGAGCCTGTGGAATTCACTACCATAATATTTTGGCCTCAGCCACTTTCTGTGTCTCTTCAAAGATGAGGTTAATATAGCTCTTGTAGCCAAGGGAATCAAGAATTATGGGGAGACAGCAGGAGTAGGGCATTGAACTCAATGGTCAGCCATGATCATAATGAGTGGCAAAGCAGGCTTGAGGGGTTGAAAAGCTATTCCTTCTATTTTCTATGATTTTAAAAATATTTCTATATTTCCAACTCAGGATGGCAAGTGACTTGGAGGGGAAATTGCCTGGGCTAGAGCATGAAGACAGATGAGACAGGGTGGAGCTAATTTCCCTACAGCACAAAAGACTTACAGGGGATTGGATTAAGATGTACAAAATTTGGGGGGGGGGGGGGGGGGGTGCAGGAGGAGGAGGAGGCGGAGATAGGACAGATTAGAAGAGTCCCCTTAGTGGAAGAGTCTATAGCCAGAGCCCCAAACTTAAGGTCAGGGCAGATTTAGAGTGATTTTGAGGAAATTATGTTTCACCCAGAGGGTGGGACCTATCTTGAACTCACTGCCTGAAAGTGTGTTAGAGGCAAGAACCCTCTCAAACATTTAGGAAGTGTTTAGATGAACACTTCAAACACTATTGCATACAAGGCTACAGGTCAAGGGCCGGAAAACAAGTAGACAGTGTCAGATGGCTGGCGTGGACACAACGGCCTGAAGTTACATCAGGCAGTTTTGCAACACTCTGACCTAACTAAAAAATACTGCAATGACATACTATCCAAACAACTTAGCATGTGTTATAAATAAATTATCTTCCCTTTACTGGGCCACTGAGAAGGAGTGGAAAAGTTGAAGCTTCCAAACACAGTCAGTTAACATAAAGATCAAGAAAGCACCAGGTTCAACTTTCAGCCTTGGTTAAGTCAACTGAGCATTGTAATCAGGCTTAATACCCAGCCTAAAGAAGAAGTGGAAATAGGTCAACCAGCCAATATACCTAACACCCATTCAGGACTCTCACTACTGGTGGAGTCTTCAACTGTTTGCAGAGGCTGAACAATAATCAGGCTTATTAGAAATTTTAATTAACTTGAAAAAAGTATACAGCTTGCATTGCTGAAAATTTATGAAAACTTTGAGTGCGATTAAAACAGTATAACCTGACACTTTTCCCAAATGAAATAATTGAAAACTTTCCTACTTACAAAGATGCAAAATAATTTTAGCTGACTAAATATTGAAATTGACAAACTGTATGCTACAATTTATGTATTTGTAAGTATGAGTGGCTATCTCCACCTCATACCGCCCTAGCTTAGTGACAGAAGGTCAAAACAAATCATTATAATATACCCTGGCAGTCTCAGAACCTTTGTTTGGTGGTAATCCAAACCTTGTATTATCAAGTCCAAACACCCAATAATGTCACTGTATTTCACTTGTATGATAAATTTATTTCCAAAAAATATGCACAATTGTTTACAATTTTCATTATAAAACAATTAATATCTATGCTGCACAGTTTCTGCTGAGCCGGTTACTGAGATCAATAAAAGATCATTACTCATTGTGATATACACAAGCACGTTTAAATGCAACAAACACAGTTGTCACATATTTTAAACAGAGTCTTTCCATTTTCCAATTAACTATTGCCAATGATCGATTCCGAGTCAGTAGCAATTATATGCTCAGCATCACTGCAATATACGCTAAACATTAACTTGAAGATTCATCTTCTCCTCTTCCTCCCACACGACAATATGTGCAATTTGCTGTACAGGTATCTCCAATTTTTGAACGTTCGCTCTACGCAAATTCGCTTTTACGAAAGACCTACATAGTAACTGTTTTCACGAATACGAAAATCTGAGGTACTTTTTCGTATTTAAATAATGTACCTCCACTTATGCCATTTCCGGCTTATGAAAGGTTTCCTGGGAATGCTCTAGTTTTGGATAGTGGGGGCTACCTGTATGGATTTTTGGAACGTATTCTGGTAGGTGAACAAACACTTTGGATCTGATTCACTAAGTAGGACACAAATAATACGAAATTATGATACGAAAGTCGGAATGGAGGATAGTGGTCTCGTGTAGGTTAGGTGGGCTTGGATCGGCGCAACATCGAGGGCCAAAGGGCCTGTACTGCGCTGTATTCTTCTATGTTCTATGTTCTAATCTTCAGGAAACGTTAAGGGGACACAGGATCAACCACGGAGGAGGAACTGAAGGAAATTCTTATTAGTCAGAGTTACAAATCACACAACACCAGGTTATAGTCCAACAGGTTTAATTGGAAGCACTAGCTTTTGGAGTGCTGCTCCGTGTACTCCACAACCACCTGATGAAGCAGCAGCACTCCGAAAGCTAGTGCTTCCAATTAAACCTGTTGGACTATAAGCTGTGTTGTGTGATTTTTAACTTTGTACACCCAATCCAACACTGGCATCTCCAAATCCTTATTAGTCAGGAAATTGTATTGGGGAAATTGATTGGACTAAACCCTGATTAAGTCCCCAAGACCTGATGCTCTGCATCCCAGAGTACTTAAGGAAGTGGCCCTAGAAATAGTGGACACATTGATGATCATTTTCCAGTATTGTATAGACTATGGAAGAGTTCCAATGGACTGCAGGGTAGCTAACATAACCCTACATTTTGGAAAAAGGGGGAGAGAAAACAAGGAATTATAGGCCAGTTAACCTGACATCGGTGGTGGGGAAAATGCTGGATGTAATAATTGAGCATTAGGAAAGCGGTGACAGGATCAGTCCAAGTCAGGATGCATTCACCAAAGGGAAATCATGCTTGACAAAAATTCTAGAATTTCTTTTGAGGATGTGACCAGTAGAGTGGACGAGGGTGAATATTGTGTATCTGGACTTTCAAAAGACTTTTGACAAAGCCCCACATAAGAGATGAGTAAGTAAAATTAACGGTCAAGGTATCAAAGGTAAATGCATTGACAAGGATAGAGAACTGGATCAGTGGTGCTGGAAGAGCACAGCAATTCAGGCAGCATCAATGGTTGGCAGACAGGAAATAGAGTGTTAGAATAAATGGGTTCTTTTCAGAGTGGCAGGCAATATCGATTGGGATACCAGAGAGTTAAGTGGTAGGACCCGAGCTGTTCACAACATACATTAACAATTTGGATGAAGGAATTAAATGCAATATTGCCAAATGTGTATACAACACTAAGCTGGGTGGCACTTTGTGCTGGGAGGAGAATGTTAAGAGGCTGTAATGCGACTTGGACAGGCTGGGCAAGTGGGCAAATACAATATAATGTAGATCAATGAGGTTATCCATTTTGACAGAAAACAGGTAGGCAGATTATTATCTAAATGGTGGCAGTTTAGGAAAGGGTGAGGTGCAACAAGACCTGGTGTCATGGTGGAACTGTCGCTGAAGGCTGGCATGCAGGTGCAGCAGGCAGTGAGGTAAGCTAATGGCATGCTTCCCTTCATAGCGAGAGGATTTGAGTATAGTTTTGACTCTCAGTCTGAGAAAGGACATTGTTGTTATTGACAGAATCCAGCAAAGATTCATCTGACTGATCCCTGGATGGCAGGCCTGACATATGAAGAAAGACTGGATCAACTAGGCTTGTACTCATTGGAATTTAGAAGAATAGGGGGCAGATCTCATAGAACCGTACAAAATCCTGATGGGACTGGACAGGCTAGGTGTGGGAAGAATGTTTGGAATGCTGGGGAAGTCCAGAACTAGGGGTCATAGTCTAAGTATAAGGAGTAAGCCATTCAGAACTGAGATGAGGAAGAATTCTTTATTCAGAAAGTTGTGAAGCTGTGAAATTCTCTACCATAGAAAGCTGTTGGGGGTACTTTGTTAGATATATTCAAGGCTGAGCTTGACATGGCCCTTGTGGCTAAAGGTATCAAGAGGTATGGAGAGAAAGCGGGAGTGGGAAACTAAATTTGCATTGTCAGTCATGATCTATTGAAAGGTGGTGCAGGCTTAAAGGGCTGAATTGGCTACTCCTGCATCTATTTTCTATGTTTCTATAACATTTAACTAACTTAACGCCCAGAGGTCTGATCAACCAATATTACCATCTCAAACTATGCAGCAAATGTAGAAATGGCTACAAATTTTAGTGGTTTAACCTTAAAATATTCTCAGAGCTGCTGTTCATCAAATAGGTTGCCTTTCCCATCTTTAAGCAACCCTCAAAAAATGAATTGTCTTTAGCACAGTCAGGATTAACAGGCAGAATATATAGGTATCTACTAATCAGCATGTCAAGTTTTATCAATTTAAAACTAAATGGAGCAAATGAAATTTCAAGAAACATCAGAAAAACATTAATTATGCCATAAGCTTGAAAAAAAAATACAATTAATGTTTGTGACAGGGAAAACTTCAGCCATGTCAATGAAATGACCCTCCTTTTAAGCTTTATTGCTTCAGCACAGTGTCTTGTTGCTGGGGGACAGCAGCTTTACCAAAAACAGTATCGAAAAGCTGATCAACTGAAGTGAGACCAATTGTGTGCTTACATTTGACATAACATGGAAGCAGACCCTTTACAAAGACTTCAATGTACTTTAGAACAGTAGGCCAGCCAGGTGAAGCTCAAGCAATAGTTTCCAAATGTAAGTTGCAATAAATGCATCCTGTGTGTGTCTGGACATTTAGTTGTTTTAGGGAGGCATCAGAATGTACAGGAAAGGGATATCGGGAAGGAGAAAGGAGGAAATCAGATTCATTCATATTTATGCACCACTTACAAGTACATTTTAAAACATGACTTGCAAAATTATTACAGAAAGATGACATTCCATTTCAAAAATAAAGTGAATACACTTCTGTTTTAAATAAAGATCAGTTGATTTGAATTAGCCAGATTATCCAGAGACAAGCAAAACTGTACAGATGGATGAAACAAATGATATAAACAGTCCAAGCATTTGGAATTAATATTACAAAACCACTTCAGTGAATTGAATAAGATTAAGAGTAGGTCACATTTATTTTATCACCACTGTCATTCTTTGGTCCAGCCAGGAGACAGAAATAGTTTATTGCTACTGAATCCATTGCATTTAACAATGAACTGTAGTCACTGAGTCTCCATTACATTAATAGACCATCTTCCAAAGGATATAAAAATTACCTTAAAGTATTTTTAGCACAAAGGAGTATCAACAAACCATTAAATGGAACTGAACAGGTTTCAAAGTGGTATATTACTGTTGCAAAAATACTGCAGTGGAGGAAAGAAACATATAATCAAGTCCAAGACACTCTTGAAAATGATTAAGCTGCACTCAAACAATATACAAATATCCAGGACATATTTTTATTTTCTGTTCAGCTTTGTCTTTCATTGCCCCCCACCCCCCCAACAATTTTAGAAAACAGTTTTTCTGTCACCTTTCCCTTAGAACTTGTAAGTAAACTCTGAAATAAAATACATGTTGCTAGTTGGTCTGCAAGCAGTTTGTAGACACTGAAGAACTGCTGCATGGATATTCCAGGCCAGAAATGCAGTATTCTGATCACTGCCTTGTGCAGATCTTCCACAACCAATGGGTAAGGACTGAGCAGCCAAATATCAAGAGACAATTTTCAAACAATTGTATACAAGCAAACATGCACCTGCGCAGTGATCAGAATGTTGTCATGGTGCTATTCAAACTACAACCCTTCACATGACAAATATCACTGTATTAGAAAATTACTCTGCATTCATCCCTTAAGGTAAGAAGTGACTACATTCAAGTGAATTGATTCCTTTGCATTTAAATGGCCTAAGATACTAAGAAAACAGTGTGAATAGACACATACTGGACAGTTCCTAAGATCACCCATTGTGCTTGCATTCTGCAGAAGCTCCCCAAACATGTCAGGCGTTGGTTTCTCACGTCTTTCCATCATACGTATTGCTTGATTACTATACAAAAGGGACAAAACAGAAAGAAATTGGTTCCCATGAAAAGCAACAAAGCCCATCTCTGCAGGGCACCCATGGCATAGAGACTGACAAGTTAATCAGTATTTCCCTTAAATTGAAAAGATTGCTGCCTTGTCATGTAGGACTTTTCCATGTTATTCAAATTTAATCAAGTGCTAAACAACGTGATATGCAAAATAATTATGCACAACTCATCTTGACCATAATTAAGGTAGACTGCCATCTCATCCCAAAGGCATTTTCTTACAGTGCTTCAAATCTTTGTTTGAAAGCATTAACACTCCTTTTCCCACTATGCTTGCACATTATGCATTATGTAAATGTTACATCTTGATTCAAACTGCAGGTCATGCTTTGTATTTCTCTAAAAGACTTCTGATTTGAAGAGTTTATCCCTGATCAGCTTTTCCCCTAATGGATGTTACAAACAAAACCATCCTTGTCTAAAAGAAAAAAAAGTCACATTTAAAATGCCTTTACACAGTTGGGTGGAGAATGACAGTTACAGTGTTGTATGACTTAAACATCTTTCTGGAGAATAATAAAGTATGCAGTAAATGTTATAATAAAGCGATGTAATCAGAAATGACCAGCTTGCATGCTGTTTTATTTCAACGCTGCTCAAACTGGATAACAAACTAATGTGAACGTCACAGAACTACTTCTGCTAGAAGGGGCTCTGCTAACTCAGTTTTTTATGTGCATGCCTTATTTCCATGCCACTTTAACCACTTGTTTACATTTGTTTTGATGTCAACATGCTTAGCTTCAAATGTAGTTGATGATTCTTGTGCAAAGAAACAGGGTTATCCAGTTTGGCCCTAAACTGTATGTTTAATTTATACTATTTCCTCTCATTCTTGATCCACCGATCATTGAAAATTGTCTGTCTATTTCTTTGCACTATTCCTTTGTAATATTAAGCATTTAAAATTATCCTATAATCTCTGCTCAAACAAAGGTAGCTTCAATTTTGCAGGTCTTTCCTCCTATTTGTGTGGATACGAGACAGCACAGTGCCCTTGTGAACCTACATTGCACACACTCTATTGCTTCAATCTCCTTTATGTGATGTGGCATCCAAATTGGCAGACAGTACTCACAAATGGCAGTCTCACATTACATTGTCACCGTTCTTGATCAGACAGTCAAATTTATATTAAAATCCAGATGAGGACCAGTAATGTTTTAAAAAAACTTGATAAAGAGAGAGCTTCAGGGCACTCAATGAAACCAAAAGATTCCAAAGCTATGAACAATAATAAACATCACTACACCAAGACAGAATAGTAACATAACCTGCAATACATGTCTCATGTATTTCCAATATCTAGAATTAACCTGAAGTAAATATGGATAACAGGCAAACTGTGTTTAAATATCTTAAAGCGTAAAAAAAAAGCAAATGCAGTCAAGACTGACCCCACAGATTTCTCAGCAATATCCAAGTGTCATTGACACTGTGGGTCATCAAATCACATTAAATTTTACAAGGGTGCCCTACCACAAAATCCACAAAAATCACTTCATGGACTGCCTCAATGATAGTTCATGTTCTAGCAGCTCACTCTCCCAACCACAAGTATGCTCCTTTAGATTCTGGAAAATATTCACCCGTACTACCGATGGAAATAATTTCAACTTGCCCACAGATAGTTAGCTTCACTAAACTGGTACTGCCCCTGCATTCTTCAGAGTTCTAATCTTGCACAAAGCAAATACTGTGGAATTTCTCGATCTTCTCTCTTAGCCGCACTGGATTCTGAATGGCACAAAACTTCTTCTGAGCCATCTCACAGGTTACAGGAGTTCTGTCAAGCCCTAACCCCAACAATGAGCTGCACCTCCTAACTCCCTAGACCTCGGAGTCTGAATTCTAATGGTTAGCAGCATCATTTTGGGACAGAGCCTCTTCCCTCTGCTCCTCAAGAACTGACAAGTGTTCAGCCTGAAGCAACAGCCTTCACCTCTGACTGCCTCCAGCCATCTGACTAAACGTACAGTTCAGTAACCCTTGAACTGTTTGGAGTGACTGACTAAAAATCTTGCAATATTCCCTGCCGTCACTTCTAGGCAGCATTGAATATAACTAATATATGGAATGTTCAAATGTAGCAGCCCCTTGGAACGTTCTGTTCTCTGAATGTTACTATTTTCAGATTGTTTGTTTACATCGTACAAATTGTATAGAAGAATAGGTTCTCATCACAACATCTTGCCTTGTGTATTCAATATTTCTGACCTCTAACTTTTGTTTTAAAATGGCTTTATCCATCTGAAGTGGTGTTTTAAATTTCTATACAACCTAAAATGACAAATTCCTCTGCTCTTGAATATTATCCAACTTTTTCCTCTTCCAATTGTAGATTGACTTAAATCAATATGTACTATTCTCACATTTATTGGCATATTCCATAATTTATAAATACCCTTTTGCAGTTTCATTTGGATCTCAAAATGATTATTCAAGTTTATTCTTGTGTAACACAAGTTTGGGCAGCACTTACTCTAGCCATATATCTAGATTATTGACTTAATCAATGAACAGAAGGGGTACACCACCATACGTGCTGTTCTTAATATTGGTCTTTAGTTTTCTGCCTATCCAGATTTTAACCTAATTGCAAAACTCTTCACCCACCAACCTTTTCCAAATGTCTGAAAATCTGTCACTTCCTCAAGTAATGTGATCAGGCTTGTCAAGTATGATCTTTCATCAGAACTTTGTACCAACTAGAAGGGCAGCAGACATGTGAACACCACCACCACCTGCATGTTCCACTCCGATCGAATCATCCTAACTTGGAAATAGAATTGCTAATCCTTCAGTGTCAATGGGTAAAATCCTGGAAATCCCTCCCTAACAACATTGCGGGTCTATCTATACTAAAAAAGTGGACTGCAGCAGTTCAAAAAGGAACCTTACCAGCACCACCACTTTTTCTAAGGCAACTAGGGTTGTACAATAAATGCCAGCTCTACCACCAAAACCCACATCCCATCAAGGAATTTTAAAAAAGGGCCCATCTAATCTGATAGATTGTTGATCAGGAAAAGGAGATTGCAATCTATCTCACTAACTTTATGTTCCATTACCCCTTAGGAGGCTTAACTTTATAAAAGTTCCCCTGTTCCAATTTGATGCACTTGCACCTGCATTACTTCTTTTTTTTGTCGTCTGGTGTTTAAATGCATCATATTGCGGTCAACTGACGGTTCACCTACTTTGAAATAACTCACTTGACTTATCTGTTGCTAACAATAAGATCAGGAATTTCTTTTCCTCTGCAGCAAGCAGTTGTAGTACTTAATGAAGATGCCCCCACACTCTTTTTGGCAATCCATTTGTCTTTGCTCCATTCCCTCCCTTGGGAGATTACATCAAATTTAGAAAACACCAATATTTTACTTAACACAGCTAGAGTAAAATGCAAGCTGCGACATAACACATGAATTAATAGGAGTGATGGTGTCAGCATTTTAAAGCCTGCCAGAACACACATTTATTTTAATATGTATAATTATACAACATTTTTCTTCATCAGCAAGAAGGTTCCTCTGGTAAATATGCACTCTGAAGCATTTATTATAAGTTCTCTAATATAGTCTTATCCAAGAGAAGCAGACTAAACTACAGTATATTTAAAAGCATATTGTTTTCCCAATGCCATATACAAATTTTTTTGAAGTCCACGTTTGTGGTTTCAGTACTTCACATTGTGCAATTTTAAAAAAAGCCTAATTTGCCTCTTTGTCAACAGGAAACACTACACTCTGTACAGGGAGCCTTTTCACCGTTCATTTTATTCCACTTCTCTTATAATCTTCTTGCATCAGAAGTTGCTGTGAGAGCTCAAGTTGAGCACAATTATTTTTAAGCAATGACTTACCACAATGCAGTTGTAGAAATATAGTTTACCATCTGGATAAAAGGCAGTGGATCAGATGTTGCGCCGCATCTAGTACAAACACACTGAAAGAAAGGATTATTCTGTACAGTCCATCAAAAAGGACAAACTTACTATGAAGTATCCAAGCTACTTGTTCAACTTTCACACATAACTACATGAAATATAAAGTAGACAAGCACGAGGCTGGAAGAACACAGCAAGCCAGGCAGCATCAGAACGTGGAGAAGTCAACATTTCCGGTATTACCTTTCAGAACATGCCTCTTACTGAGAAGAACGTAACACTTTGACTCTTCAAGTGTCATACTGGACTCAAAACATTAACTATTCTCTCTCACCAGATGCTGAGTCTTTCTAGTACATTCTGTTTGTATTTCAGATCCAGAATCCACAGTAATTGGCTCAAACTTGCTGAATATTGGATAAGATTAACAAGTTTTTAAAAAACTGGTCAGTCTTTAATGGAGACAACTAATTCCAATACTAATCAAAAGAGAAAGCTTCCAATTTGATTTTATACATAACGGATATCACCATGTACATTCACGCAGAGACAACTGTGATCGGATGTGGTCAAGAAAATCAACGTATATTGTGGGAGTTTAGACGTGAGGGTCTGGCAATCTGAAAAGTTTGGTGGAAATCCTGCCATACTCTAACATAGTGCATATACATTTGAAGGAGAGAAAGGAAAGATTTGAGCTAATTACACCATCTTGGGATGAGGTACAGCTTTTCAACTCAACACTTTTGACTGAGATGTCCTCCATGGGTACTTTTATATTAATTGTCCCACTCTATCCTGTGACAGTCTACTAATTCATGAAGGGGGAAGGATGGATTTCAGATATGATACACAAGCTTAAATCGTGATTTAACTTTTTGCTTACCTTTGCGGTTTAAATTATGGTACTTAGTATCAAGCTTTACTTAGTTTTTACTCAGTTTTAAAAGATTAGCTCAAGCTTCACAGAATCAATGTCAGGATCCAGCTTGTAATGGCAAGGCTTGGCTTCATTTTTAGCTTAAACTCAAATGGTCAACAATGAACTTTTTATGAGATCTGTTCCATTCATGAAACTGCTTATCATATTTTGGTACAGGATGAACATTCAGGATCTAACCTTTAATTAAGACTCTTCTCCCACATTTCAGCCATGGATTACCGTGTCCAAACAGATATCCTGTCAAATTGCACTAATGTTGTTCTGCTCAGGAAAGCTCTCCCCACCAGAGAAAAATGTAAACATGAGCCTAATGTGTGGTCCTTGGCATTTGAACTGAGGTGAAGTACACTTTTTCTTAATTCTCAAATATGAGCCATTACTTACAAGAAATTATTGTCCACTCCCAGAGCAAAAGGCCACATTCCTGAATCACTGTAGCACAGTGTTTTTGATACAATTGAATGGCTTCACTCAGTTATATTGGAGGCCAGTTGAAAATCAACAACACTTATGTAGAATGGAGCCACATATAATCCAGACTGGCTAAAGTTGTTAAGGCAAACAAAGGACTTCACATGTCAGACCACGAGACATTTCCACTGATAAATAATAACTGAAGTGTGAGATGTAAGCTCAAAATTAAAGTTAAATCATTCAGTGTGATGTCAGAAAGCACTTCTCGACAGAAGGGGAAGTGGAACTCCCTCTCAGTAAACTGCTAAGGGAAAAATTAAAACATTGAAAACTATGATATAAGTATGTGAGGTATTTACTGAGGAATATGAATGAAAACTGGCTATATGCAGTTGGCACACAGATGAGCGAAACTGCAGTTGAATGGTGGAACAAGCACAAGTAGACAATGACCTACTTCTGTTCTTGAAAACAAATTAGGGATTACAAAACAATTGCAGAGGCCAATCTTTCAAGTTGCAATCAGGGTATGACTTAGAAAGGGCTGACAGATATTTGTACTTCACTTATGGACAGGTTCTGGAAATTCTTCTTGCCACAAAGCACATGCAGACACAGGGATTTTTTCCATTCATTAGAATATTTTCAAAAGTTAGTTGGTAAACTGTCTGTTCTGGCTTCATTCAATTTTTTTTATACAAACCACATGTAGCATACTCAATATTGGAGTAGCACTCAAAAGATTTAAATCCTACCTCAAATATAATTAATTATGTTTTTTGCACTATGGCAATGTGGTATTTTTAGGTGACATCTGAAATTTATTAACTTGCATTTTACACAGCAATGACTTCACACCATTACAAATTCATTGAACTATTTATTAATGATTATACGTCTTTTGGAAAAAAAAGATCAAGGATTGGAAGAATCAAAAGGGATAATATAATCTCAAATTTCAGCTTAAATATGTTTGTTTGAGCTACACTTAAATTTAAAATGTAATTAATGCAAAAATAAATCATGGTAGTAAATTTTTTAAAAATGTGTCCTTATTACCAACAATGAGAACCTCCTCCTACCTGTTCAAATAAAGTCATTGCAAATTTCTGATGAGGAATGCAATGTTTTGCTGTGCAAATGTCCTCTTTTGTTTCATCAGCAATGTGGAAGTGTATTCGCATAAGGATATTTTCCTGTGAAAAAATTTGAAGTTCCATAATACATTTAGTTTTTCCCATAATTGAAAACCATTCACTCAGCAGTAAAGTTCACCACATTAACTCTCAATAGCCACATCTCAAACCAAAGCAAACCAGTAATCATAATTTTATATTTTATTATGGGATACATCAGTGACGTGAAAAAGGTTAGCCACAAGACACACGGGGCCAGTGAGAATGCAGATGTAGCTAATCACAGTAAATAATATGCACAATACAACTAAAAAACAGACTAATGGGGACGGACCATTGTTGGCAATGTTACCTCAGTGCTTATATTAGCACGTTACAGGTGATTCACATCAAGTGAAACAACAATCATTAAAAATAGAACACCCAACTGTTGGACAAAAACTGAGAAGCTGCACTAAGATGCTCCGTGTCGACAAAAACTTGCCCAAGTTTAAAATACAATATTTCAGATCGTTGTTGTGGTTCTGTTCGCCGAGCTGGGAATTTGTGTTGCAGATGTTTCGTCCCCTGTCTAGGTGACATCCTCAGTGCTTGGGAGCCTCCTGTGAAGCGCTTCTGTGATCTTTCCTCCGGCATTTTAGTGGTTTGAATCTGCCGCTTTCGGTTGTCAGTTCCAGCTCTCCGTTGCAATGGTCAGTATATTGGGTCCGGTCGATGTGCTTATTGATTGAATCTGTGGATGAGTGCCATGCCTCTCGGAATTCCCTTGTTGTTCTCTGTTTGGCTTGTCCTATAATAGGAGAAAGTGAGGTCTGCAGATGCTGGACATCAGAGCTGAAAATGTGTTGCTGGAAAAGCGCAGCAGGTCAGGCAGCATCCAGGGAACAGGAGAATCGACGTTTCGGGCATAAGGGCTTATGCCCGAAACGTCGATTC
>NC_057747.1:27590833-27643501 GCF_004010195.1 Chiloscyllium plagiosum
TCATGTTGCTTGTCATCTGTGTGTGTGGCTACTAAGGATAGCTGGTTGTGTTGTTTCGTGGCTAGTTGGTGTGGCTAGCTGGAACTGACAACCGGAAGCGGTAGATTCAAACCACTACAAATGCCGGAGGAAAGGTCACAGAAGCGCTTCACAGGAGGCTCCCAAGCACTGAGGATGTCACCTAGACAGGGGACGAAACGTCTGCAACACAAATTCCCAGCTCGGCGAACAGAACCACAACAACGAGCACCCGAGCTACAAATCTTCTCACAAATTTTGAATATTTCAGATCATTATCGGAAGACCGATGTATTTCTCGCTCTGCAACAAAAATTATTCTTAGTCACTCCAGAAAACATGCATCTTCTAATCTTCAAACATAACTTTAATGCCAAATTAGTAATGTGAGATTAAAAAATGCCCTACATTTAAGTGTTCATTTGAAGAATAATAAATCAGTCAGCAAAATATGCCATTGGTTTGACATCAAATTTCACAAATATTCAGCTGTTAACGAACTCAACAAACCAGCCAAATCACGTATGTTGATTTGGCTTCTTCAACTGTCTCAATAGAAGGCAATTTGGATAAGGAAACGTTCCCAAGCAGATAATGGGAAACAGAGTCTTCAATACGGAAAGGAAACAGGACATGAAATGTTAACATCACCTTTGACTGAACTTGAAGTTAATTTGCCAAATATTACTAACTAAAATTATGACATCAAAACACTATCAATCTTTTCAATTGAAGTCACTACCAATACAAGTATCTGTGACAACAATATGATGATCACAAAGAACTGCAGATGCTGGAAGTCAAACAAAGATGCTGGAAAAATACAGGTCTGGCAACATCTGTAGAGAGAAAACCGTTGTTATAGATATGGATAAATTTTCTATAACACACCTGTATTATAATAATGCTTCACTTTGGGAGTAAAGTAAAAAAGGAGGAAAAGGTATGAAGCAATGTTAAGGTTTCAAATTTGCACAACATTTTATTGACAATTCTCACTTGTCTTAAAGCCAAAGCAGGTCCTGAAGAAGGGTCATGGCTGAAATGCTGATTGTCTTGCTCCTTGGATGCTACCTGATCTGCTGTGCCTTTTTCCAGCACCACACTTCAACTCTGATTTCTCCAGCATCTGCAGTCCCCATTGTCTTCCAGTCACTACTCAGCAAAATATCAGAGGCGTGGAATTTCTATTTGTAAGCATAATTCAGAGTCTTTTCTTTCACCTGCTTTCACTTCTTTTAATAGTTACTGACTTTCATGTGAAAGCAACAGCAGGGAAGATAATGCAGAGCACTTTTTCTCACCGACAAAACAAGGTAGATGTTCTCAAGGTTTAAACATTTCAAGAATGAAAGAGTTCCTTCTTGCTGTGAAGTATATTAATTACTAATTAAAAATGTGAACCCATTTCACTTACAAAACATTCTGCTGCATCATCCATGATCCCCATCTGGAAGCGCTGTTCATCTTGAAAGGTTTTGGCAAGAGCACTACGCAAAGCATCAGATGGCAACACCTTTTCTTTGCTGTATTGGAACTGAGTGAAGATTCCCTAAAGGAAATAAATAGCAGCCATTCACTCCAAAATGTCTGTGAAATCTGTCCTAATTTTAACCTTTTTAGCCCTAATATCTTGGCAGTAATACTGCAAAGTGTATTTGTGGTCATTAACCTTACTATAAATTCAGATCGTTCCCATGAGCTTGGAGAAATGCACTACATAATGAAACAACATGTTCTAAGATAGAGTCATAGAATCAGAGATATATAGCATGGAAACAGACCCTTCGGTCCAACTCATCCATGCTGACCAGATATTCCAAATAAATTTAGTCCCATTTGCCAGTATTTGGCCCATATCCCTCTAAACCCTTCCTATTCATATACCCATCTAGGTGCCTTTTGTATGGTGTAATTGTACCAGCCTCCATTATTTCCTCTAGAAGCTTATTCCATACATGCACCACTCTCTGCATAAGAAAGTTGCCCCTCAGGTCCCTACTAAATCTTTCCCCTCTCACCCTAAACCTATACCCTCTAGGTTTGGACTCCCTGACCTGGGGAAAAGACCTTATCTATTTACCCTATCGATGCCTCTCATGATTTTATAAATCTCCATAAGGTCACCTCTCAATCTCTGATGCTCCAGGGAAAATAGCCCAAGTCCAGTCATAGAGTTATACAGTATGGAAACAACCACTTTAGGACAACTTGTCTGTGCTGACCAGACGTCCTAGATGGATTCTGTAAGATTTGGCAGCATTTGGCCCATATCCCTCCATACCCTCCCTATGCTTGTACACATCCAGATGCTGTTAAGTGTTGTAATTGTACCCATCTCCACCACCTCCGTTGGCAGTTTATCCTTACACACACCACCCTCTGCGTCCCTTTTAAATATTTCTCCTCTTACCTTAAACTAAGCCCTCAGGTTTTGGACTCCCCTACCCTGGGAAAAAGACCTTGGCTATTCACCCTACATTTGCCCCTCATGGGGTCTATAAGGTCACTCCCTCAGCCTCAGACGTTCCGGAAAAAAGGCTCAGCCTATCCAGCCTCTACCTATAACACAAACCCTCCAATTCCAGCAACATAAGCGGACATAGGAACTTTGTCAAAGATGACTACTTTGCCTCTTTACTATGAGGATGTTGGGGACAAAAAGAATGGCAATGCTGCAGTGAAAGGTTTAATTACTTTAAATAAAATTTCCACCCAGATAGGTTAAAGTAGTAAAGTAATATCTCAAGTTCAGCAAATCTCAAAGTCTGTATAGCAGACTTTACATTATTCTTAAGGATACAGCTCACCACCACCTTCTTAAGGGCAACTAGAGACACGCAATAAATGCTAGCCAGCCAGTGAGGCCCGCATCCTGCAAATGAATTAAAAAAGGAACTTTGTAACTTTCCACTTATGAGGTCTCAGTTAATGCTAAACAGTCTATGATCTTATCTGCAACATGAACATCATATGCCAATGCTAGCTCCAGACCACCACCAATCGTATATCCATCTACTGCAATCCCTCAATCTCCCAACCAGCAATAATGCTACTTTCAATGATGATCCATAAATAGAGCTTAAAGATACTTGTTTTCAATAAAGCTTTCAGAGAACTGAATCATCACTGGATAGCACTGAAGCCTCTGAATTAGAATGACACGGATTCAGGTCAGAGATTTCAATGCAGAGTCCAGGGACAGTCTACAGTACACTAGTAAAGCACAACAGTATAAGTACACATTTATCTATCAACAAACATCCAAACATTTACCTTATTCCAACTTGTGGGGAAGTTTGTGTACAAATCTGTAACTGAATGAAACCAATGGCAATAACTTGAATGATACCAATTTTCTTGGATTATTTTAAAGTCCATTATGGTGAGGAGTTAAAGGTTGAAAACATAGCCATTTTGTTACCAAGATACAGCACAACAGCAATATTACCAAGATATAGCACAACACCAATAACTGATGTCTCAGAAATACATGACTCTGCATCTTGCAGAAACAGATCAATCTACAGTACTGAAATTCACCTGTAGCAGAAGAACTATTCTAGGTTTGTGCATTTCTAGGAAATGGAGAACAGAGAGCTTGTTAAAGCTCTCCACAAACTTTTCCATAAATATCCTCTCGCTGAAAACAAAGCTTCTCCTTTTTGTGATATTTCAATAAAAATCTTAGCCATGATCATCTCTAAATAGTCTAAGATTAAGAACTTTCTGAACGCTGACTACAAAAGGTGAGAAGCTCAGCACGTGGCCTAAGGCAGGGTGCTATCAGGCAGAACTTAGGTTGAGAATATAGTTTATAGAGTCGTTATGATAGTGCCTGATTTCACCAAATATACAGCAAGAAAATTCAACCACATTAATCCCAGGATTTTGTCAACTGTTCATTTTATGTTCAATTGTGACAGGAACAAGGAACAAAAGAAATTTTTCTCTTTTGATTTTTGTATACAAGAGAAAGGAGACACTAAACTGATAGTCAAACTTTCCATTAGGCTTTTTAAATTGAGCACAATAATCACACATGGCTCAGTAATTTCTACATGAATACATTGTCATGTAACAACAAGTGATCATAGAGAAATAGAGTTCACAGGAATCACCGCATTTGTCTCAGAAGACGAACACTGGAAGTCTCATACTGAACCCCTGAATGTGAAAGTGATTGCCCTTGACATTAGGGCAGTATTTGACAGTGTGGCATCAAAGCGCCCCAACAAACTTGAATTGAATGAGAATTGGGGAAAACTCTCCCATTTTTTGGAGTCATACCGAGCATAAAGATGGTTGTCATAATTTGAAATCAATCATCTCTGTCACAAGAAGCAGTACAGGAGCTTCTCAGGATAGATATTTCTAATCAACCTGTTCAGATTTGTATGGGGCAGGTGGGAACTGAACAGAAGCCTCCTGGCCCAGAGGAAGGAACACTACTACTGTGCCACAAAGCCCCTAATTCCTCCTAGGTCCATTTAGTTATTCAGTCATAGAGATGTACAGCACGAAAACAGACCCTTCGGTTTAATCCCATTTGCCAGACCTTGGTCCACAACCCTCTAACCCCTTCCTATTCAGATGCCTTGTAAATTTTATAATCGTACTAGCCTCCACCACTTCCAATGGCAGCTCATTCCATACAAGCATCGCCCTCTGTATGACAAAGTTGCCCCTTAGATCCCTTTTAAATCTTACCCCTCTCACCATAAACCTACTCACCCCTCAGCCGCTTCATTCGAGACATTCCCTCTATCATAATGTTGGAAATGGGAATATTCATTGATGATTGTACCAGGCTCAGTACTATTTGCAACTTTGCTCAATTGGAAACAGCTTGTGTTCATATGTAGCAAGATCTGGACAACACTCAGGTCTGGGTAGATAAATGGCAAGTAACATTTGTGCCATAAAAATGTTTGACAATAACTATTTCCAACAAGAGAATCTAAGTGTCACCCCTTAACAACCAATGCTATTACCATTGCTGAATCCACCATTAACAACATCCCAAGGGTTATCATTGACCAGAAGTGGAATGGTAAAGCCATATAAATAATCAGGCCACAGCAGCAAAGCAGAGGATGGAAATTCTGCAGTGAGTAACTCACCTCCTCAACTTCCCAAAGCCTGTCTACCACCAACAAGGCACAAATCAGGAATGTGATGGAATCCTCCCAACTTACCTGGATGTGTGCAGCTCCAACACTATCAATGGCAAAGTAGCCCACTAAATTTAGCACTGCATCCATCACTGAAGCACAGTAACAGCAAAGTATACCATTTGCAAGGTGCATTGTTCAATTCAACAACTTCCTTTGACAGCACCTTCCAAAGCCAAGGATTCTACCAACTAGACGGATAAAGGCAATGGATGTATGAGAACACATTGCCTGCAAATGAATATTCATGCCACATATCATCGAGAGAAAGTGAGGGCTGCAGATGCTGGAGATCAGAGCTGAAAATGTGTTGCTGGAAAAGCGCAGCAGGTCAGGCAGCATCCAAGGAACAGGAGAATCGACGTTTCGGGCATAAGCCCTTCTTCAGGAATCCTGATTCCTGAAGAAGGGCTTATGCCCGAAACGTCGATTCTCCTGTTCCTTGGATGCTGCCTGACCTGCTGTGCTTTTCCAGCAACACATTTTCAGCATGCCACATATCATCCTGACTTTGAACTATAATTGTAATTTCTTCACTGTCATTAGATCAAAAGTCTGGATCTTCTGTCTGAACAACACTGTGGGACTGCCTGTGCCATATGGACCAAATCAGTTCAAGATGATGATTCACGAGCAACTTCGAGAGCAATTGGGGCTGAAGAGTAAAAGCTGGCCTGGTCAGTACAGTCTACATTCCTTAAAGTGAATAAATGAAGAAAATGTAAAATTACAAATTCACTGCTGTAACATTTCTCATACTGTTTCCAATGATGGATGGATGTGAAAATCAAGCATGTTTTAGCGTGCAATACAACAGAAAAGGTATTGACATTTTCCCAACAGTTTCTTGTCACAGAATATAATTTTGGTTCACAGGCATAGCTCACAGAACAAAATTCTGAAGTCAGTTTGCTTATGGAATTCTTCTTGTGAAATTTATTCTTGATCACAAAAAGGGTCTTAATGCCTTTAAGGAGAAAACAGTACATGTTAATTTAGCTTTTTTTCCAAAAGTTCTCAGAAAAAAGTTGAAGTGCTGTGAAATTAATTTTTTGTGTCGATCATCTCTGCTGTTTCATTTGCTCTTCACTGATTTGAAGTGGCTTTGACTGCAGTCCAGTATGGTCCCAATGACTTTTAAAGATGTAATTTAAGCAGATTGCTAAGTCAATTTTTCAATATAAAATTAATTGTTGGGTTGCCATTTTCAATTCAGATGTTTTTGTGAACGTACAATTATATCAACTAAGCATATTAGACCCACTAAATGGGCTCTTGTGGCAGAGTGGCAGTGTCCCTACCTCTGAGCCAGAAGACCTGGGTTCAAGACCCACCTGTCCATCAGTGCCTACGAACATATCTGAACATGCTAATCAGAAAATATCTATTACACCAACTAAGCATATTTTACATGATAAGTGAACTCGAGGGTTTGGATACAACTGTCCCACAGTTATGATATGAACTTCAAACTGCACGAACTGCAATTCTTCAGGACTGTAAAAACAAAGATGCTTAAGATATGAAACAAAATTAGAAATTGCTGGACAAACTCAGGTATGGCAGCACCTGTTCTGAAGCAAGGTCATTGCAACCAAACATGAACTCTGCTTTCTCTCTGCAGATGCTGCCAGACCAGAGTTTCTCCAGCAATTTCTGTTTGTGTTGTGATTATGTTTATTGGCTGGAATTATCATAATCAATATAGAGATAGGCTTTTTCCCAGGGTGAAGGATTCAATAACGTGAGGTCACGCTTTCAAGGTGAGAGATGAAAAGTTGAAGAGGGAAATACGCAGCAAGTACTTTACACAGAGGGTGGAGTGTGTGTGGAATACATTGCCAGCTGAGACAGTAGAGGTAGGCACAGTAGATTCATTTAAGATGCGTCTGGACAGATGCACGAGTAGGTGGGGAGCAGAGGGATACAGATGCTTAGGAATTAGGTGACAGGCTTAGACAGCGGATTTGGATCGGCTCAGGCCTGGAGGGCCGAAGGGCCTGTTTCCTGGGCTGTAAATGTTCTTTGTTCAATTCTAGAAGATCTGTTGTACTTGACTCACTGTCTCCCTGTTGTACTTGACACTTTATAGGAGTAGGACCAGGAATTTCCACTGGTTTAGTGGAAATTTTCAAACCCAGCTCCTTATTAGAGGTGTAGTAACCCTGAGGATAAACTCATCTGTAGTCACCTTTTTCGAATGAGAACAGCCCTATGGTCCTTTGGGACTATGGCAACAATATCTAGCAAGATGATACCTTCCCTTTATTGAGGAAGAAAGAATGTGCACATTTTCAGCCTTCACATGGGCACCACACACTAGTTAACGGAAAGAAAAAATTCTCAATCTTTGTGAATCACCAATAGCAGTGATAGTTATAGGAATCAGCTTCATGTAACAAAAACACACTCAAGGGAACTGCCAATGGCCTGTTGCTAATACAGCCAAAAAGTATTGTGTCTTGATTATACGTGTTAGCATACCTATGTCTCAACTGACAGTGAAGTGAATAGAGGGTACAACGACAGTAGCTCATGCTTACATCATATCCACCCCTGAATCCAAACAGAAGCATATTAATTAGACCAGTCCAAACCTATCAACTGCTGAGTTTCTCTGCTGCACTGCACTGCACACTTAACACTTCTCATGTTTAAACAGCAACTTGCTCTTCTAAGTTTAGGCCAGGCGCCCAATTTCAGTTTAAAACATCTGAAACAATCCAGTTGAGGGAGTCAATAGAGGGAGATTTCATACCTCTGAGCCAAGGAGCCTGGGTTCAAGTCCCACCTGCTCCAGACATGTGAAACAGCATCTTCGATTAAGTTTACGAGAAAATCTCGAGATACAGAGACATCAGTTCAAACTGGTAACTGGATGTCAAGGTACAAGTCTGGGGTGGGGGAGGATTGCCAGTTAAGTGTCACAATGTTGGATAAGCAAAATAACAGCTGAAATGGATATTTTGGTTATTTATTTGTAGGCAGCAGCTGACATGAACATGATAATGTTGATGGCTTGAAAGTTTCCAATGGTGAGTGTCTTTGTCGACAGTCATGGATTTGTACATGTGGAATGCTTGTGGAGTGGTTACCTTCTCCAGGCTGCATCTTATATCCAGGTATTTGCTGTCAATATCAGCAGAATCATTTATGAGGCATGAAGACAACAAAGTGTATTCTATTCCCAGTAAACAATTCGTCAAAGCTTAACTAGTTGACACAGGCTTGGAAATTTTGATTAAACCAGTGGAAATTTCAGGGCCTATAAGATGACATGTGTGTCAAGTAGACCAGATCCTGAAAATCATAGAACATAGAACATTACAGCGCAGTACAGGCCCTTCGGCCCTCGATGTTGCGCCGCCCTGTCATACTAATCTGAAGCGCAACCCACTGACATGATTCCGTGTACGTCCATTTGCCTGTCCAATGACGACTTCAATGCACTTAAACTTGGCGAATCTACTACCGATGCAGGCAAAGCATTCCATACCCTTACTACTCTCGGAGTAAAGAAACTACCTCTGACATCTGTCTTATACTTATCGCCCTTCGCTTTAAAGTTGTGTCCCCTCGTGTTTGTCGTCCCCATACTTGGAAAAAGGCTCTCCCTGTCCACCCTATCTAACCCTCTGATTATCTTGTATGTCTCTATTAAGTCACCTCTCAACCTTCTTCTCTCTAACGAGAACAGCCTCAAGGCCCTCAGCTTTTCTTCGTAAGACATTCCTTCCATACCAGGCAACATCCTAGTAAATCTCCTCTGCACCCTTTCCAAAGCTTCCACATCCTTCTTATAATGCAGTGACCAGGACTGTACAAAATACTCCAAGTGTGGCCGTACCAGAGCTTTGTACAGCTGCAGCATAACCTCCTGGTTCCGGCACTCAATCCCTCTATTAATAAAGGCCAAAATACTGTATGCCTTCTTAACAACCCTGTCAATCTGGGTGGCAACTTTCAGGGATCTGTGTACATGGACACCGAGATCTGACACCAAGATGAACATGTTCCATCAGCTACAACCCTCTGTTTTCTTTCAGCAAGCCAATTCCTGATCCAAACTGCTATGTCTCCCACAATCTCATTCCTCTGCATTTTGTATAATAGCCTACTGTGGGGAACCTTATCGAACGCCTTGCTGAAATCCATATACGCCACATCAACTGGTTTAGTTTCATCTACCTGTTTGGTCACTTTGTCAAAAAACTCAATAAGGTTCGTTAGGCACGACCTACCCTTCACAAAACTGTGCTGACTGTCCCTGATCAGATTATTCTTTTCTAGATGGTTATAAATCCTATCTCTTATAACCTTTTCCAACACTTTACCAACAACTGAAGTGAGACTCACTGGTCTGTAATTACCAGGGTTGTCTCTACTACCCTTTTTGAACAAGGGAACATTTGCTATCCTCCATTCCTCAGGCACTATTCCTGTAGACAATGATGATTTGAAGATCAATGCCAAAGGCTCGGCAATCTCTTCCCTTGCTTCCCAGAAAATCCAAGGATAAATCCCATACGGCCCAGGGGATTTCTCTATTTTCACACTCTGCAGTATTTCTAATACCTCTTCCTTGTGAACCTCAATCTCTTCTAGTCGAGATGCAAGTATCTCTGTATCTTCCTCACCAACATCTTCATTTTCTATAGTGAACACTGTCGAAAAATATTTATTTAGTGCTTCCCCTATCTCCTCTGACACTACACACAACTTCCGACTATTATCCTTGATTGGCCTTAATTTAACTCTCGTCATTCTTTTATTCCTGACATACCTATGGAAAACCTTAGGGTTAACCCTGATCCTATCCGCCAACAACTTCTCTTGACCCCTCCTGGCTCTTCTGAGCTCTCTTTTTAGGTCTTTCCTGACTTCCTTGTAACCCTCAAGCGCCCTAACTGAGTTTTCACATTTTGTCCTAACATAAGCCTTCTTCTTCTTGACCAGGGATTCCACTTCCTTAGTAAACCACGGCTCATGCGTTCTATATTTTCCTCCCTACCTGATAGGTACATACTTATCTAGGACACACAGGAGCTTTTCCTTGAATAAGCTCCACATTTTTAATGTGCTCATCCCCTGCAGTTTCCTTCCCCATTCTACGCTTCCTAAATCTTTCCTACTTGCATCGTAATTTCCCTTCCCCCAGCTGAAACTCTTGCTTGGTGGAGTACACCTATCCCTTTCCATCACTAAAATAAACCTGACAGAATTGTGATCGCTGTCTCCAAAGTGCTCACCATCAGTTGTGATAACTCTAGCCAATAAATATAACCTTCAGAACTGCAACTCATTCAGTTTGAGTTTTTCATTTTGACTCTAAGATGGTTGCATACTCAAACCTTCGAGTTCAATTACATCATGTGAAACATATTTTCTTGGACTAATATACTTAGCTGCATCCACCACAAAAAAAACAAAAGTTTAAAATCATAATCTAACTCAGGTAGCGAATGTTTTGCCCTCATTCAAAAAGGGCTACAAAGAAAAACTGGTAAGCCTAACCTCCATGGGAGGAGAGGTCTTGACATCAGGGAGATAGGATACCAGCCTGCAAAACCTTTCAGGCAACATCTCTGGGACACACGCACCAAACAACCCCACTATTCTTTGGCCGACTACTTCAACTCCCCCTCTCACTCCCCAAGGACATGCAAGTCTTGGGCCTCCTCCACTGCCAAATCAAAGTCACCCGAGAACTGGAGGAAGAATGCTTCATCCTCCATCTTGGGACCCTTGAATCACATAGCATCAACATCGATTTCACTAGTTTCCAAATTTCCCCTTACCTTACCTCATCCCGGATCCAACCCTCCAACTCCTGGCCACCTCCTTCCCACCTACCTATCATAATTACCCCTCATCTGCATCTACCTCTGGCCTCCCCCTCCCCCCCCCCCCCCCAACCTCACCCTCTAATTTATCTCTCAGTCCCCTTCCCCCTCCACATTGCTGATGAAGGGCTTGTACCTGAAACATCGACTCTCCTGCTCCTCAGAAGCTGCCTGACCCGCTGTGCTTTCTCAGCGCCACACTTTTCAACTCTGACTCTCCAGCATCTACAGTCCTCATTCTCTCTTGGATATATCTGGTCAGGACCAGGAGATTTATGCACCTTCATGCATTCTAATACGTCTAACACCTCCTCTACTGTGATATGGACTGTCCCCAAGATATCACCACTAACTTCCCCAAGTTCCAAGTCCTCATGTCTTTCTCCAAGGTAAACACAAAGGAAAAATACTCATTGAAGACCTTGCCCACCTCCTGTGGTTCCACACATACATGTCCACTTTGGTCTTTGAGGGGTGCTATTTTCTCTCTAGTTATTCTGTTTCCTTTAATATACTTAAAGAATCTCTTTGGATTCACCCTATTCTTCTTAGCCAAAGCAATCGTGTGCCCCATTTTCACCCTCCTGATTTCCTTCTTCAGTAAACTCCTGTATTCCCTGTATATCTCCAGGGATTCTCTTGGTCCCAGCTGCCTGTACCTGAGTCATGCCTCCTCATCGTTTTCTTATCAAGGCCTCAATATCTCATCATCTAGGTTCCCTCCTCCTGCCAACCTTGCTCTTCACCCATACAGGAACATACAGACCTTGAACTCTAGCGATCACTAACTCTAGCTACTGTATTGCAATTTTTATTTTTAAAAATTTGAAACTTCATGACATTAAAAAAATCTAATCCACCATTTAAATGCTAGAGGAAAAACCAAAATTAATATACGCACTTGCACATTTGGTTATTCTCCCTGCAATCAGACTGACAAGAGCCAAAAGCAAATCAACACGACAAGAATTTGGTCTCCAATGAAAGAACTTGCAAACAAGTTATACATTCCATCTGTGTTTTGAAATATTTATCAAGAGTATTAAGTTTGAGCATATTGTCAAAAACATGAAATTTGCACTGTATTGACTCTGCACACTTTGGCCCAACAATCAACAAAGACTTGGTAACATTATCCAAATAAATAATCAGGTCAATTCTTTTAGAGGAATTAAGTCCTATATCATTTCAAATTCACAATATAAGACAATAATCTTATTACCATTGCTTAACCTCCTGTAGCACAAACATGTCACAGCTGAAGTAGTTACCAAAATTACCTCATTCCCCCCCCCCCCCACTGTAATGCATCAGTTTCTGTCAATATTTGTTTATAACTAAATTAAAACACCTCTGAATCAGTGAATGCTTAATTCAGTAAATTCAAGTATGCGTAGTCAAAAATTTTGAATTAAAAGTAGCATTTCACAGCTTCAGCTTGAGATGCATTTTGAATGTCTTCAATTACTAAAACAACATGAGTACTCTTGTTCAGAACAAACACAGCTATTAAATGGGTGCATAGAGCCCTATGCTGAAGTGCATGAAATTGGTCCAAACCTAAACTGGATTAACCACTGGTAAAAGTAGCCCTTACTGGATCCTGCCTCTTTCACCATTTTTAAAATTGCTGGAATAATAAGCTCAAAAAAGGATATATTTCCATTAAAACTTGAATGGAGGTTCGAAATGCCTTCTGTTTAACAATTTTGACGCTCAATGTACCAGTAATGTTTTCAGTTTCCAAATCATAGTTCAGTTTATACTGTACCTCTAATGGCGCATTAAACACATGCAACCAACCACTGCAGCAGTATTGCTGGCAGGTCCTAAGTCTGTAATAACAGTCTAAATTGTTGATTAGTTCTACAGACGCAGAATAAGTACGTTCATGAGGATTTTTCATTATTTATAATTACAAATCCCCAAAGACTTATTACTGTCTGGTTAAACATGTTTCTTTTGTACTGAGCAAGCCAATAATCTACGACTGGTAACATCTGTGTTACAAGCAATTCCAAGAGTTGATAGGTCTCAATATTAAGCTCTGTCCAGCAACATGGTAGGGCCCACAGTTACATTTTCAAACTCAGAAGTCACACGACACCAGGCTATAATCCAACAGGATTATTTGAAATCACACGCTTTCAGAGCACTACTCCTTTGTCAGGTGGAGAGAAGCACTCAGGCATCATCTTATTTTTGATTATTTGTAGAAGGGTCTGTTTCCATGTTGTACATCTCTATGACTATCTCTCTACATTAATGTGTTCATAGGCCATCCTTTTATTTGTTATTCAGCTGTTGACACTTTACTCACACCGTTTGACACTTTTGATCACCTGCAAAAGCGATCAGCCTGTCAGCACGCCACTCACACTATTTACCTATGTGCTCACAAGTCGTGGTTCAAGTAAGTACCAATGACACAAGTAGAAAGAAGGACAGGGATGTAAGGCAGGATTTCAGGGAGCTAGGGTGGAAGCTGAGAGCTAGAACAAATATAGTTGTTATCTCTGGTTTGTTATCCATGCCATGTGATAGCAAGGCGAGGAACAGGGAGAGATATCAGCTGAACACGTGGCTGCAGGAATAATGCAGGAAGGAGGGTTTCAGGTACATGGATAATTAGGGCTCATTCTGGAGAAGGTGGCACCTCTCCAACAGAACGATCTTCACTTGAACCAGAGGGATACTAATATCCTGGGTGGGAAATTTGCTTGTGCTATTCGGGTGGGTTTAAACTAGCTCAGCAGAGGGATGGGAACCAGTGGTGTAGTTCCAGTGCACAGGAGGATAGGAGTAGGGAGGACAGGGACAGGCTTTCAGTCACAGGACTGTGCTGGCAGACAGCAAGCTGGTTTGAAGTGTGTAGGTGAGTTTGAAACATGGATAGGTATGGGACTTCGATATTGTGGCCATTTCGGAGACATGGATAGGGCAGGGTCAGGAATGGATGTAGCAGGTTCCAGGGTTTAGATCTTTCATTAAGGTGGTAAAAAGAGGATGTGTGGCTTCGTTAGTCAAGGACAGTGTAATGGTGGCTGAAGGAACTTTTGACGAGGACTGGTCTCCTGAGGTGATAATGGCTGAGGTTAGAAACAGGAGAGGAGACGTCACACTGCTGGGAGTTCTTTTTTTTCATAGGGCTCCACAAAATTCCAGGGAGGTGGAGGAGAGGATAGGGTAGGAGTGAAAGGAACCAGGGTGGTTATTATGGGGGACTTTAGCTTCCCCAACATTGACTGGAAACACTATAAATCTAATACGTTGGATGGATCAGCTTTTGTCCAAAGTGTACAGGAGGGTTTCCTGACACAGTGTCGAAGGGCCGACAAGAGCGGAAGCCACACTGGATCTGGTGTTTGGTAATGAACCAGGCCAGGTGTTTGATTTAGTGGTAAGTGAGCACTTTGGACAGAGTACCATAATTTGGTTACATTTAGTGATGGAAAGGGATAGGTACATACCACAAGGCAAGAGTAAAAGACAGTGAGGGGGGGGAGCAATTGTAATGTGATTAGGCAAGACTTAGGAAGCATAGAATGGGGTAGCAAAATGCAGGGGATAGGGATAATCAAAGTGTGGACCTGGTTTAAGGAAGTGATGTTGCATGTCCTTGATAGGTATGTCCCTGTCAGGCAGGGAGAAAGTGATAAGGTAAGGGAACTTCAGGTTTACTGAAGAAATTGTATCTCTTGTTAAGTGGAAGAGGGAGGCTTGTGATATTGAGACTAGATGGTTCAGATGAGGCAATGGAGAGAGAGTTACAGATTAGCTAGGAAGGATTTAAAGAGAGAGTTAAGACGACCAAGTAGGGGACATGAGCAGTCTTTAGCAGGTTGAATAAAGGAGGCCGTGAAAGCTTTCTATAGGTATGTGAGGAATAAAAGGATGACTGGGTAGGAATAGGGCCCATCAAAGACAGAAGTGGGAAGTTGTGTGTGGAGCGTGTGGAGATCAGAGAGATGATAAATGAATATTTCTCATCTATTTTCACTCAAAAAAAGGAGAATATTGCAGAGGGGAAGACTGAGATACGAGCTATTAGACTAGGAAGGATTGAGGTTAGTACAGAGAATGTGTTATCAATTTGAGAAGGTGTGAAAGTAGAAAAGTCCCCTGGGCTGGATGGGATTTATCAGAGGATTCTCTGGGAAGCTAGGGAGAAGATGGCAGAGCCTTTGGCCTTGATCTTTGAGTCATCATTGTCTACAGGTTTAGTACCACAGGATTGGAGGATTGCAAATGTTATGGCTTTGTTCAAGAAGGGCAGCAGAGATGACCCAGATAATTACAGACCAGTGAGTCTTACGTCTGTTGTAGGAAAAGTTTTGGAAAGGATTATATGAAATAGAATTTATAAGCATCTAGCAAGAAACAATTTAATTGGAGATAGTCAACATGGTTTTCGTCAAGGGCAGATCATGTCTCACAAACCTCTGATTTGGAGATGCCAGTGTTGGACTGGGGTGTACAACCACAACCACCTGATGAAGGAGTGGCACTCCGAAAGCTAGTGCTTTCAATTAAACCTGTTGGACTATAACCTGGTGTTGTGTGATTTTTAACTTTGTAAACCTCATTGAGTTTTTTTGAGAAGCTGAGCAAGCATATGGGTAGGGCAGTTGACGTGGTGTACATGGACTTCAGTGAAGCCTCTGATAAGGTTCCAGATGGTAGGCTTTTGGAGAAAGTGCAGTGGCATGGGATGGAGGGTGATTTAGCAGTTTGGATTAGAAATTGGCTTTCTACAAGGCAGCAGCGAGGGATGATTGATGGAAAATATACAGCCTGGAGTCCGGTGTGCCAGAAGGATCTGTTTTGGGACCACTGCTGTTTGTCATTTTTATAAATGACACGGATGCAGGCATAGGTGGATGGGTTAGTAAGTTTGCAGATGACACTAAAGTAGGTGGTGTGGTGGACAGTGTGGAAGAATGTTGCAGCTTACAGGGGGACTTGGATAAACTGCAAAATTGGGCTGAGGGGTGGCAAAAGGAGTTCAATGCAGATAAATGTGAGGTGATGCACTTTGGGAAGAATAACAGGAAGGCAGAATACTGGGTCAATGGAAAGATTCTTGGTAGTGTGGATGTGCAGAGAGATCTTGGTATCCATGTACACAGATCCGTGAAAGCTGCCACCCAGGTTGATAGTGCTGTTAAGAAGGCATACAATGTGTTAGGTTTTACTGGTAGAGGGATTGAGTTCCTAAGCCATGATGTCAAGCTGCAATTGTACAGAACGCTAGTGCAGCCTCACTTGGAATATTGTGTACAGTTCTGGTCGCTCCAGAAGGATGTGGAAGCATTAGAAAAAGGTAAGAGGAGATTTACCAGGACGTTGCCTGCTCTGGAGCAAAGGTCTTATGAGGAAAGGCTGAGGGACCTGGGTCTGTTCTCATTGGAGAGAAAGCGGCTGAGGGAATTTAATAGAGACATACAAGATGATCAGAGGATTATATAGGATGGGCAGTGAGAGTCGATTTCCTGGGATAATGACGTCGGCTTGTACGAGGGGACAAAGCTGCAAATTGAATGGTGATAGATTTAAGAGATGTCAGAGGCAGGTTCTTTACTCAGAGAGTGGCAAGGGCATGGAATGCCCTGCCTGCCAATGTAGTGAACTCAGCCACATTAGGGGTATTTAAAAAGTCTTTGGATAAGCAGATGGATGATGATGGGATAGTGTAGGGGAATGGGCTTAGATTAGCTCACAGGTCGGTGCAATATCGAGGGCCGAAGGGGCTGTTCTGCGCGATATTGTTCTATGTTCTATTTATACTTACCTGTTAACACTCTTATTTACCTGAAATTACCTTGCCATTATCTCTCTGCCTATATATTCTGTGCCTGTGCGCTTCCATCCACTTTGCTTGATGAAGGAGCATTGCTCTAAAAGCTCAAATAAACCTGTTGGACGGTAACCTGCTGTCATGAGATTTGTGACTTTGTCCAACCCAGTCCAACACTAGCACCTCCACATCACAGTTCAGGTGTCATTGGAGAGGAGTTCAAAAAATAGAGGCAGAAACTGAAGGTCAGTAAGCATTTCAAGACAAAGAGTAGACTCCATGTTAGAATAGCTGACTTTTAGTTGCATTGCAGGGAAGGCAATTCAACTTTTCAAGGTCTGTGGGGAGGATACAATGAGTAAATCCCAAGAACACCGAACAAACTGCAATATGTCAGGTTAGGATGGTGCGTGGCTTGGAGGGGAATTTGCAAGTTATGGACTCCCCACATATCTGATGCCCTTGTCCCTTTAGATGGTAGCAATTGTGGTTGTGGAAGGTGCTGTTCCTGTAGTGCAGCTTCGGGATATTAACGGCAGTGTGCTCTGAGGGTCAGTGCTGGATACAGTGAATTTGGATATGTTATCAATCAAGCAGGCGACATTGTCCAGGATGGACATTGTCAACTTCAAACATTGTGGGGGGTTGCACTCATCCAGGGAAGTGAGATATATTCCACCACACTCCTGACTTGTACCTTAAAGATAGTTGACAGGCTTTAGGGAGTCAGGAGTTACTCGCTGCAGGATTCGTAGCCTCTGGCCTCTCCTTGCAACCACAGCATTTGTATGGCTGGTCCAGTTCAGCTTCTGATCAATGGTAACCCCTCCATCATGGTAGCATCGGAAACTTTGGCAATGGTAGTGCCATTGAACATCTAGTCCAACAGTTAGATTGTGTCATTGGAAATGGCCATTGTCTGACACTTGCATGGCATGAATGTTACTTGGCATTTGTCAATCCTGTCCTGGATATTTTGTTGCTTTTCGACATGGACTATTTCAGAGGAATCACAAGAGGAGTTGGAAATTATGCAATCAGCAGCAAACGTTTTGACAATGTGATGAGGGAAGGTCAAACATAGAACACAGAACAGCAGGACACAGGAACAGGCCCTTTGGCCTATCAAGTCTGTGCTGACTACGATGCCATTCTAACCTAATCCCATCTGCATGCACATCGTCTACGTCCCTCAATTCCCTGCCTGCTCATGTATCTATCTAAATACCTCTTAAACTTATTATTGATGAAGGAGCTGAAGGTGTTGGGCCAAGGACAATATTCTGAACAACTCCTGCAGACAGACAGGCTGAAGCTGAGATGACTGAACTCCAACATCGGTCTTTGTGCGCGAATCATCTTCAATTGGCAGAGAGTTATCTCTGATTCCTATTGATTCTAGATTTATGAAAGATCCCCATCAAAAATGCGGCCTTCACAGTAATGTCATTCATCTCATTTCTGGAATTCTGTTTCAAATCTAGGGGAATTGTGGAATCACAAAAAGAAGGCGATCAGCTAGAACAGAAGCAGTTGTTGAGGCAGGCCATGATTGAAGGGCTCAAGATTGAGTTTCACGGTCAGATCAGCAAAAGTGGAGAACAGTAATTCCTTGTGAAGTTTAGTGAGATTTGATGACTCAACATTTCTTTAATGTTTCAGGAAGTTACTGAGACATCAGTGAGATCTGTCTTGATTGCATTTGCCACTTTGTGTTTTGTGGGTGTTTGATCACAGTATGTTATCCATCAGTACCATGTTAATTCTGGGTTGCAGAAATAAGTTGTACATTTATTGTGGCCTGTTTTACCTTGCTAAGTACAAGGTTAAGTCAAAACTGTGAAATTTTGTGGCTTTATTCTCTTACTGAGTCTCCTGGATCTCACCTTCTGCCTATTTTAAAAATAAGGATTACTAGTCTCGAACTAGATCATAAAATAATTTGGTGATTTTGTCCATGATCATAACATACATTTGGCAATCTGGTCTGAGACCACAGCACAAAGGTGGTGGTCTCACACAAGATCATTATACTGATGTGTTGACATTCCTCAGGCTGCTGCCTCTGAGACAACAATCCCCTCCAATCACAACCTAATTTACTTGTTACTCTTTTGATAAACAGCTAATGCGGTGCTCTCTCTGGAAGTAGTCCAAGAAAGTAGTCCCTTCCTCAGACATGCACAGCCTCCAGGAGAAGTCACCATTCTCATTACCCTGACAGAAAGAAAGTTTGGCAGTTTTGGTATGATCTGTGGAGACAGAATTACATTTCACAGTTTGAGTCCACTGTAACTCTTCTTTGCACCATGGTCAGTGTTCTCAATTTATTTAGTCTGCCAAATGAGCAGTGACAAAAAAATGCGAGAGATAAATGGTGGGACAAGTTGTATATCAAGTTTGAGAGATTAAATTGGTGAGCTAGAAAGCAGAGTTTAGAAATCAGTGGCCATCACAATGGCAGTCTGCTTCCAATTTTATCAAAACAGAGAGAAAACACCAGAAAACCCAGTAAATCTTGGAAGTGCATGGCTCAATTAGCATCAAGAAAAATATGCTGATAAACTATGCCCATAAGATGTCACAATTTACAGATCCTGATCAGACTGCTGTTAAGCACAGTCATAAGAGCTTTACAGCACAAAAAAAAGGCCCTTTAACCTATCATGTCTGCACTAATCATCAAGCACCCATCGACTGTGTGCCATTTTCCAACACTTGGCCTGAAACCTTGTATGTTACACTGCTTCTCACCTAAATACTTTTTAATGTTGTCAGGGTTCCTGCCTCTATCACCCTTTCAGGTAGTGGGTTTCATATACCCACCACCCCGTAGATGAAAAAAACCCTTTAAAATATTCAAGGATTCTGTTTCCACCAACTTTTCAGCAAGAGAATTCCAAAGGCTCTCAACCTTCAGAGGTTTGTTCGCGTCATCTTTTTTAAACAGGTGATCATGATTTTTAAATAATGACCCCTCGTTCTAGATTCTCTCACAAGAGGAAACATCCTCAGCACATATACCCTGCCAAGATACCTCATGTTTCACTCAATTTACTTTGATTCCGTCTTGAAAGTTTCAGTGTCAGATGAGGACAGAATGGAGTCAGTTATATATCCTTCTATTGTTGAATATATGTGTCCCCCCATGCCATCATTGACAAGTGAGAGATTGAGGAAGGAGTGCAGTCACTGAGCCAACCTGACAACATTCTGCACAGTGTCCTGGTAGAGGCAAATCAGTTTATTGACCAATGCATTTATCCTCTAATTGGTGAGCACCTGTTATGAATATAGACACAAACACATGAATAAAATTAAAGGAATAAAATCTCCTTACAGGATCAACATATTCAGGAATAATAATCTCTGCTGACCAATAATAAAACAAAATCACATCAGTTAAATAAATGATGTAACATTAGTTTACACAAACTTGGAAAAGAATTGACAGTCACTTCTGTTGCCATGTATCAACTGATTATAAAAGCTATTATAACTAGTGATCTCAGATTAACTGGGACACAACGCCACAGGCGTGAAATCAATAACAACCAAGGTTACCATACCATAGTGCAGCTTCTGTCACTTGTCAAATTTAAAATTAAAATTTCTGCGACACAACTTGTACCACAACTAATTAATGAGAGACCATTTATAGCACACAGTGCTCAAGTCATTCTGCAGACAAGCTCTGATGGAAGCAATGCGAAAAAATACGAAAGGTGGGACAACTAAAATGTATCACTAAAAGCATACTATGTGTAATTTTTTAAAAAGGCTTCATTATTCTTGCAGATACACTCTAAGTTTCCATTCAGTGTCAAGAGCAACTATCCTTTGGCAGATGTTATCATCCAAAATTAGTCTTCTCATTATTTAACTACTAGTATCAACTATTCCAATATAGCAGCATCCCATAAACACACCCTTGGCAAATTCAGCAAAACAGATTTTCCTCACGCATTGTTATCTGCCTTCCACATCAGGAGAAAGGAACACTGAAAGAGACAATGGAGCAGCAGAGAGAGAACTCAAGCTTTTTGCTGCAGCACTACAAAAGAGCTGTGTCTGTCAACTTCAACAGCCAACTCCAATCCCCAAGTGAAAGCAAAGCTAAAACCCTGGGTCTGTGTGAGCCTGATTCCACCTACTCATGCTTCTTTAGTCTAACAAAAAAAACACTCTGGGAGCTCAAAGCTATTTATCCACAGCTTCTGAAGCAAACACTCTGGCAGCACTGTGGCAACATCTCTCTGCAACAGAAACAGCCAAGAATAACTCTCTCAAAGGCACACTCTCTCAAAATCACAAGACCACAAAAGAGACCATTAGGAGGGTGACTTTGTGCAAATGGGGATTTAGACCTCAAGCCGGCAGAGTAGATTGTTGCACAACATGTGCCGATCCAGTCCTTGCTGTCTGATCTCCACAGTCAGCCTCACAGCCAATCACACTGAAGGGATGCTCCAAAGACGTGTTGATATTTTGACAGGGCTTGACTTCAAATGCGACAGTGTTCAGCTACCACTGCTGTCAAGCATGGAGCTCCACCTCTTCTCAGCAAACCTTGAACTAGTTGAGCATCCACTGACAGCCAGGCAGGAGGGAAGGTTTCACCAGGGAAGAGGCTGAGTCTTGTGCAGCACAACAGAGATTTGCTCTATAATGAAGGTGAAATTTGGCCAGGTAGAAGGGTCATGCCGAATTGACATAGGAGCAGTGTCAACTATGACTCAACACTTATTTCCTGAGCATTTTGCTGAGTAGTGAGAGCAGAGTGATAGCTCTTTCCTCATTCTGCTTCGTAGAAGACAGACATCCTCTATTACGGTTATATTGAGTTGTTCTGACATGCTGTTCATCACACTCTGGTGTTTCTGGAGTCTCATGTTCCGATTGATACTTCAGCAAATGTAAGAAATTTGAAATTACACATGGTTTTGGGGTCAAACATGTTATGAAATATCTGGGTGTCAATGGAAAGCATGTGTGGTGACTGCAATGAGCTGCATATCACAGGGTCAGCTGGTGGAGCTCAAAAGTCTTTGACACTGCTCTCTGCACTCAAGGGAGAAAGTGAGGTCTGCAGATGCTGGAGATCAGAGCTGAAAATGTGTTGCTGGAAAAGCGCAGCAGGTCAGGCAGCATCCAGGGAACAGGAGAATCGACGTTTCGGGCATAAGTCCTTCTTCAGGAATCCTGGAGAAGGGCTTATGCCCGAAACGTCGATTCTCTGCACTCAGGGTCTAACAACGTATATGGAACCTTTGAAGGAGCAGGAAATCAGGCAGTTCTTTTAACTGCCCAATCAATCACTGTTCTCAAATGTTCATGCCAGCATGAACTGATTAACATCAGTCTCCAATGAAGTATCATCTGTGACATGTGACAGAGCTCCCATTTTTCTAGTTCTGGGAGCTGCTCACATCACTATGGCGTAAAATGGGGAGGGTACTCAGTCAGATGGCTCATTTCAACAAAGATGCTTATGTCCAACCAAGAATGCCCACAACATTCTTGAACATTCTGCTGTCATGGACAACGAACAAATTGGAGATGACATGTCCACTATCACTTCAGAGATGAACATTTTGGCGAGTTGGAGGAGAGCCAAATGAAGAGCTAATTTCTACTCTCACTAGAAGGTTTTTGTTTTATTATTCAGAGGGTTGTGAATGTTTGGAATTCTCTTGTCTGCAGGGCTACGGAAACTCAATTATTGAGTTTGTTGACAGTAGGAATGGACACGTTTCTAAGCATTAAAAACAAAGGGATTTGGGGATAATGTGAGGAAAAAGGCATTGAAGTGTATGATCATTCATGATACAAAGACACAGAAAATAGGAGGAGTAAGCCATCAGCCCTTCAAGCCTGCTCTGCCATTAATTATGATCATAATTCATCATCTACTCAAATGCCTGTTCCTCCTCTTCCCATTATCTTTTGTTCCCTTTAGCCTCAAGTGGTATTTTCAAATCATGCTTCAAATCTTACAACGTTTTGACCTCAACTGCTTTCTATGGTAGTAAATTCCATAGGCTCACCACTCTCTGGATGAATAAATTTCTTCTAATCTCAGTCCAAAAAGATTCACTCCGTTTCCTTAGACTGTGACCTCTGTTTTTGGACTCCCTCATCATCGGGAACATGTATCCTGTATCTAGCCTGTCTCGTCCTGCTAGAATTTTATGGGTTTCTATGTGATCCCCCTCATTCTTCTCAACTTCAGCAAACATAATCCTAACCAATGTAACCACTTTTCATACTTCAGTCTTACCATCCCAAGAATCAGTCTGGTAAATCTTTGATGCACACCTCTGCCGCAAGAATCAGATAAGGATCCCAAAATAGCACACGATATTGGAGGTTTGGTCTCACCAAGGCCATGTATAATCGCAGCAAGATATCCCTCCTCTTGTACTTAAATCCTCTCACCATGAAGGCCAGCATACTGTTTGTCTTTACTGCTTGCTGCATCTACATACTCATCATCAGTGACTGATGTAAAAGATCTTGTGGCACATTGATTATAAATTAAGAGAGGACATTCAGATAATCATCACCTGTCTGCTTTTGCTCGCAACTGGATAACCTCATGTTTATCCACATCATGCTGCACGTGCTATGCATTTGCCCACTCAGCTGGTCCAAATCACACTGAAGCAAGTCTGCACCTTTCTCATAGCTCATTCTCCCACCCAGCTTTGTGTCCTGCAGACTTGGAGATATTACATCCAGTTCCCTCATCTAAATAATTAATATGTATTATGAATAGCTGAGATCTGAGCATTGATCCCTTTGGCACAACGCTAGTCTCTCCCTGCCATTTGGGAAATGACCTAATTATTCTAACACTGTGTTTCCTTTTTGTCAACCAATATTCTAGTTCAATACACTACCCCCAATACACGCGTTTTAACTTTACATGCTACTCTCTTATGTGGGACTTTGTTGAAAGCCTTCCAAAGCCCAAATAAACCATATCTACTCGCTCATCCTCATTAACTTCACTAGCTACATCCAAGGATTCCCTTAGATATGTCAAACAGGATTTCCCTTTCTTAAATCAATGCTGACTCTGTCCAACCATACCACTGTTTTCCAAATGCTCAGCTATTAAATCTTTTATAATTGACTCCAGCAATTTTCCCTGGTGTCAGGCTGACTGATCTATAGTTATATTCCAATCTGTGGGAACTGTTCCAGAGTCTAAACAATCTTGGTAGATCACCACCAATGCATCAGATTCTTTGTGATGTACATTATCAGAGCCTGGGGATTTTTCTGGCTTCAATCCCATCAATCTAGCCAACATCAGTTCCCTACTAATACAGGTTTCCTTCAGATCCTCCCGCTCACTAAATCCTGTGTTCTGCAACAAATTTGTGTTAGTTATCTGCATCCTCTTTGTGAACACAGGACCCAAGGAACGTATTTAGCAGGTCAGCCATTTCTTTGTTCCCCATTATAAGTTCCACTGTTTCTAACTGCAAGAGAGCTACATTTGTCTCTATCAATTTTTTTCTCTTCACATACTTCTATAAACTTTGACAGTCTGTTTTTACGCTTCCCATGAGATTACTTTTGTATTCTATTTTCCCATTATCAAGCAATCCCTTTGTCCTCCTTTGCTGAATTTTAAATTGCGCCCACTCAAGTCTTGACAATCATATTGAATAGTTAGTAGGCATTCATCCCTATGGTTCTGCATTCCCAAGAACAAATCAATTTTCAGGAATGATGATGATATGGATATTGTGGCCTGGTAAATCACAGGATTATGACTAAAAACTTGACCGTTCAGTAAAGCAGCCTTACCGTCAGATCCCACACCATCACTGGGAGAAAATCTGAGAAATCCTACAAACGCCTTTGGAGTGAGATGTAATCAAAGATTCATCAGGTCAATACTCATCTTCCACAGTCCTCTTGACGGAGAAGGATGAAAAACTGAGGATCTGTGTGAATTACTGGGCATTCAGCATAAAGACTCAAAGATGTTTACCCACTACCTAGGATTGAGAGAAAATTATACATTCCCAAAGATGCGAAGTATTTCAGACGTCTTGATTTGGTTCTTTGTTGTAATCAGCAACCCAACGCTGAACATGATGCTGAAAAGATGGCATTCTGAACAGATACCAGAGGTCTTTCCCTTATACAAGATTGCCATTTAGGCTCTTTAATGTCCCAACCTTCATGCATGTGATAGATAAGCGTTGTGCCCTTAATTTCCAGTGCTTTCTTGTTTATCTGTGCAATATATACAGATGTAATACCACATAAATATTGTCCTCCAGGTTTAAACTTAGATTTCCCTTCATATTTACAATACACTGATGCCAGTGCAATAAAAAGTCCTTGCTTCATAATATTTGGTCCGTCAGCGTGTTCAAATTTCAGAGTCATAGAGATGTACAGCATGGAAACAGACCCTTCAGTCCAATTCATCCATGCCAACCAGATATCCCAACCCTTTCTAGTCCCACCCGCCAGCATCTGGCCCATATCCCTCCAAACCCTTCCTATTCCCATCCAGATGCCTCTTAACTGTTGCAATTGTACCAGCCTCCACCACTTCCCCTGGCAGCTCATTTCCATACACGTACCACCCTCTGTGTGAAAAAGTTGCCCCGTAGGTCCCTTTTATATCTTTCCCCTCTCTCCCCAAATCTATGCCCTCTAGTTCTGGACTCCAAAATGCAAGAATTAATATTAGTATAAGTCAAAAACTTGAAAACATTGCTTTCTTTGAAAATTAGAAGTGGCTTTTGCACTTTGAGCTATAATCTATCATCTCGAATGACCAACAGATTGCACCAAATATAGAAAAATAAATCTCAAGTCTCTTCCAGCAAAGAAGAAACATGGACCCCCAAACGGAGATGGTACAATAGTAACCAAGGGGTTGATTATGGAAATGGATTTGGCATTTTTAGACAACACAAAAACAAAAATGTAAAGTAGTTGAGAAAAGAAGTTCAAGTGAATTAGGACCCATTAGTATGCAATGTCTGTTTTGTGTATCTTAACTTTGTTTCTCACATGTCTGCACGTCACTATCATTTTGCAGTAACCCTTGAATAAAATCTACATCGTTTACATGTAATTGCTCAATTCTCTAATGACTTCTCTGGCCTTCACAGCATTACTGAATTGTAATTACTTTGGGACATTATGATCTTAAGCTTTGATCAGATGCAACAAAATTCAACAGTCAAATTTGTAGCAGTTTCCAAATCTACTTAATTACTTTATGGAGAGTCAAGAATTAATCCCCTGATGGGCAATGAGGCTTAACTGGTCTCATGGAATGCTTACTTAAAAGTTTCTCCCGGAAGCATTAATATTCGGCAAAGTAAAGAATGAAACCAGACAGACCACCTGGCATCAGCCTAGGCACCAGAATGATGACAATAAACTCAATTCGGCAAAATCCTCCTTACAAATCACTTTGGCTAGTGGCAAAACTAGGAGAGCTGTCTCAGACTGCCCCACTGACAGGCCAGACATAGCAAAGTGCAGTGATATACAGTTAGGGGCAAGCAGAACTGTTCTCATATATAATCGACAACCACATAGTCCAGCAGATCCCCCACTCTCCTATTACCAGCAAGTTATGGGGTCAACCTGCTTCAACGCATAGCAAAGAAGCAGCACCAAGCATACCTAAAATATAAGTGTCAACTTGGTGCAGTTACAACTCAGGAATACTTCAATGTCAAACAGCTTAAGCAGCAAGTGATACAACAGAGTAAACAGATCCACAGCCAATGGAATAGATCCAAGGTGTGCATTGTGCTACAAGCATGAATGGTGATGGGACAATTAAACAACTCACTGAAGGAGGAGGGTTCACAAATATTTCTATGTTCATTGATGAGGAGCCCAACATATCATTTGTGTCAATTGCGAGCCAGAAAAACTGAACAGACAATCCATGCCTCCTCTAGAGGTCCACAACATCTGATGCTAGTCTCGATCCAATTCGATTCACTCCACATAATATCAAGAATTGGCTGAAAGCAGTGGATACTGCAGCGCTGTGGACTCAAAGAACACAAGCAACAGTACAGAAGACTCATGCTGCAGAACTTGCCACAACCCTAGACAAGCTCTTCAAGTGTGGCTACAACACTGGCATCCACCTGAATGTGGAGAAGTGCCCGATTTTGCATTGTACACTAAAAGCAAGACAAATTCAATTCCCGTTCATGTTAGGTAAGGAGTCGCCAACAATGCCAACCGGCTTAGCAATATGTTCACAGATGCTCAATTTGATTTCCACCAGAGCAACAATTCCTGACCTATTTACAGTTACATCAAGGGGTTCTAGCAAAACTCCAGTTAATGGGAATCAGGACGGAAACTTGTCTGTTAGTTGGAGGTGGTCAGTTACCTCAACTCCAGGACATCTCTGTAGGAGTTCCTCAGGGCAGTGTGCTTAGCCCAGTCATCTTCAGCTTCCTCATCAATGACCTTCTCTCCATCATAAGGTCAGAATCAGAGGTATTCACTGATGATTGCATAATGTTCAGCTCATTCGCGACTCTTCAGATGCTGATGCAATTCAAATTCAAATACAAATATCTATACTTGGGGTAACCAGTCACAAGTAACATTAATGCCACCCAAATGTCAGGCAATGATCACCACTGACAGGAAAGAATTGAAACATCACCCTTGACGTTCAATGGTACCCATATCACTGGATCCCATGCTGTCAACATCCCGGGTGAAACTGAACTGGACTCATTATAAGTACAGTAGCTGAAAGAGCAGGTCAATGGCTCGGAATCCTGTAACTAGTAACACACCTTCTGACTCCTGTAAGCCTGCCCATCCATCTCCAACTCAGGGGTGTGATGGAATACTCCCCACTTAACTGAACGAGGGCAGCTCTAACAACATTTATGAAGCTAGACACCAGCTTGTTTGTGAACGTGGTGCAAATCAATCCCTCCATCACTGATGCTCAGTGGTAGCTTGAGTACTGATACGCTGCAGAAAATCACCAAAAGTCTTAGGTAGCACCTTCCAAACCCACAATTATGCCCATTCAGAAGGATAACTGCAGCAAATACATGGAAACATCAATACTTTCAAATTCCCCTCCAAATCACTGCTATCCTCACTTGCGAATATATCACTATTCTTTCAGTGTTGCTGGATCAAATTTCTACAACTCTGTTTGTAATGGCATTGTGGGTCTACTTGCACCAAATGGACAACAGGACTTCAAGGCAGCAGCTCACCACCACCTTCTAGGCAATAAATGCTGGCCCAGCCAGTGATGCCCACATCTCATGATCAAATAGTAAAAGTAAACTTTGGGGATGGATAACTCCAGTAAACTGGCAACAGGCAGTGTTTAAGACAATAGCCCAGTTCCACTTCCTCCTTTCTGAAAAAGAAAACTAAAGTACTTTTAAAGGATTTTTAAATTAAAAACTTTGGAAAATAAATTCCTCGGCTTATTGCCACAGACTTCAATCTCAAGTTTCAACAACACTCCAACTCAGAAACATGGGACAAAAACTCAATTATTGCTTGTCTCAGATATTCATTCAACCTTCCTAATATTTACAGACTAATTAACACAAAACTTTTCTTAATGTTTATGATTACCTTTAAATGACTTCAACTTGAAAACAGTACAAACTGCAAGCACAGAATTCCTAACTGCTGCTTTCTTTTACATTCTTACTGTAAAATAATCGAACATTTTAGATTGGCAACCAAATCCTGCATGTTGGTTTACCCTTCAGGATTCTATTATGTTGAAATGTGCTCAGTAATATTAACTTCAAATGTTACCAAAACAACAACATTAAGTGGGGTTTAATTTCAAAGAAGTCTATGCTTTTGTCCCCTCCCAAATCATGGATGCAATGCAAAACAAATAGCAATAGTTAAGAACTTTAAATTAAGATGACCAAACAAATTCAGATTACAATAAACAACATAATATTAAAAAAAGTCCTACCTTGAGAGCACAAAAGATGCAGGAATCTCCCATACATTTGTGAGTGGTTATCTGTCTGAAACTCCTTCGAAAAATATCAAGGTGCCAAAGGACCTTTAGAGAAAGGTTTATTGAAATAAAGTTAAATTCTTCCATGATATATCAAGAAGAAGATTTTCACCACTCAAATTTAGAGAAAACATATGTAAACTGTTTCATGCCTACAAGTGTAAAGAGAAATGACTGATGGATGGCAGTTCACTTTCAAGTGAAAAAATTCTCTAAACTAGAGTCTAGTTAGGAAACAAAGCAAATTAAGATTGTTCACAGGTCAGCTGTTTCTACATTAATATATGTCAAGGGTGCAGCTGATTTTTATGAATCTGAAAGGTATTGTTAAGACTTTAAGAAAGACAGGAACCTTTAAGAACAGGAAAATGCTTTGGGTTAACAAACTCATTTCCAATTTACATACACATCCTTGCACACTTGTATAAAAATGGCATATGCATTCTTAATGTCTATACCAAGTCACAGTCACCGAGCTTTTTAGTTTTGCTAGCCACAAACAGAAAATTGAATTTACTTGCCAGTTAACTAACCCAGTTACTTGAATGAATAGGTGCAAAACATGTAGCAAAAGCAACAGCACTGACTCGTGTGAATCAGTATGAAGCATTTAGTAAGAATGAGGGAGAGAAAGGACTCCACTCAAATTTTCTATTCATTTCAGTTTGTCTATCCTATTCCCCATGCAAATGGGATTTGTACGCTTCAACTGTTGAATTTCATGACAAAAATAGTTGTCACATTACTAGAAATATCATGTCTTGATTTTAACAGATTTAGCAATAATTAAATTCCTACATTTTAAGAGGTAAGCAATCCTATTCTTTAAAGTACATTTTGAACATTCCTTTGCAGTTAGTAGTACAACATCTCTTTTATATGAATTAATTTTAGACTAAAAAAGTTGTAGCATTTCACACAAATATTTAAATACCATGGCTCAAACATTTTAGAGGCTGGGTATTCTGCCTGAGACTAAGATCTGAATTTTCCAAAGCCTATCCATTAAAGTCCAAGTCATTAATTTGATGGAGGCAGGAGCATAATAATCATGTCACTCAACTTGTAATCAAGGATCTCCGGTTAATGGTCCAATGAAGGACGATTAAAATTAAGTTCAATAAAAAATTTCAAGTTAAAAGTTATCCCATGTAATGGTGATCATGTAACTACTGCTGATTTTTTAAAAACTCATCTGGTTCACTGGTGCCCTTCACAGACGGAAATCTACCATCCTTACCTGGTCTGTCCTACACTTAACTACATTGCTGTGGATTTGGAGTCGACTCTTAACTGTCTTCTGAAATGGCTCAGCAACTCACTCAGTTTAAATACAGTTATGAACAAGCAATAAATGCTGGCATAGCCAGCAATAACTACATTCCATGAAAAGGAATCAAAAAAGCTCTGTTTGCCTGGGTGGGTGCAGTTGCTACCATACTCAAAAGCTTTCCTGATCAGCACTTCAAATATTAGCTGAAACATCAATCACTGAAGTACTCTGTCCAGGAATCACTGCAGAAACTTGCTAAGATATCGCAGGCTAACAACCCCAGTTGGCACTTGCTATTTCTCAGGAAAACCAGGGCTGTACTCACTCAGATAGACTCAAGGTCCTTTCCCAAGTCACATAACAAGAATTATATTACATTAATGCTAACCACCAATGTGCATTTGTGTAGCACCTTTAAATTAATGTATTGAGCAGACAAGAAACAGACAGTAATCCTGAAAGCATGTGAAAATCAATGATTCACATGAAAAACAAAACCTGGAAAACAACCACTTTTGCCAAGAATGTCTGCACACTCCACTCTAAACCTCTCATCAGCATAACCACACTTTCCCTTCACTATTTTTCTGCTCCAACTATTTACCAAACTCACCCACAGAGCAGTGACTGGAGCAACTTGAACAACCACTTGTTTTGTTGTATCCTGGAGTTTTGTGAAAGCTTCTACAGTCTCGACACAATTATTATTTTCATCCAACATTAACAACTCATCATTCATAATTTAACACCAGTTAAATCCCCTGAACCTCCTTTGTTCTCAGGAACAAAACCCTGTTTTTTTTTCCACAAGTTGCCAGTCGTATCACCCCACAGGCCAGCAATATAACTGCCACTTTTTTAATTAGACCGTTAAGCCACATGTCTTGTCCTTCATTTATATGTTTCTGTTCCTCCAGCACCAGCTTTAGTTGCACTGATGTTTTCTGGAACATGACAAGCAGCTCAAAACATGTGGTTCACTAAAGCCAGTGCCATGTCAATGGCTGTCAGCTAGCAACAAACTATCTAAATTATCTGTAATGTCAAAATAGCAATATCTTGACCTTAAACACTTCAATCAATCAATTAAGCAATTTTCATAACTAAGTTATTATCTCTTCATTCCATGGCCTTCGCTGACTCACTACCTTCACTACACTCAGAAATAGCTCACTTCCTTCACTGTTAGAACCTGACATACATACACCCAAACTTTCTACAACAAGATTCTGAAGGCACTGTTACATTCTCCTTATGTCCTTACGATCTCATTAATAGCTAAGCCACTGGCATCTGGAAAATGAGAGGAGACGTACCATGCATCCCAAGCAGAAAACAAAATGGTTTGTCTTTCATTCTGCATGTTGTTAGCAAAACGAATTGCAATCGAGAAAAATAAACAGCTTACTTTCTCGTTTGCAGAGTTGAAGAATTCGACATTTCAAGTATGCTACTTGGAATCTTTGCTGATCCATTGTTTTATTGGTGTACAAACACAGCCCTATGACACTTGGAGTAACTCAGCAGAGCTCTTCATCTGAGATAAAGCAGTAAACATACGCGCCATAAAAACAGAGGAGAAAAACTGGAGATTAGTCAATGGCAAAAGAACATCACCACATCCTCAATCAATTTACTTGTCCCTACTGCCTCAGATGCCAAAACAAGTCAGACTCACACCAACTCTAATTCCAAATCATTTACTATTGGAAGTAAAGCACTATAAAGCATTTCAGGAAAATTTAAATTGAACCTTCAACAAGCTTTCAATTGAATTCATTAGAAACTCAAAATAGTAAGGCACAGAACAAAATAATAACTTCATTGGAGAAAGCTGATCTTGATTTGTTTGAAGATGCAGGCAGTTACAACAAGTGATGAAATAATCACTCTCTTCGGATATATAGTGCACAAAGAGGACATCGACCCAAGCAGGCCACTGTTTATGCTCCACTTGATCATCTTCCTATTCTTCTTCATCCAATTCTCATCAGTATTACTTTCTGTTCTCTTCTTCTTTCAAGGCTTCTCTAGTTTAGCACTAAGTGAGTCTTTAATATTCATCTCAACTATTCCCCATTCTTGCAAATGCCATGTTACCACCACTTAAAATAAATTATTTCAACTTGCCTATTTGAATTCTCGGTGACTATCTTAAATGGGATATTCCTCTTCCGTAAACATGAAAACACATTATGACTACTCTCTCAAAAATTCCCCAAATTTTGAAGATCTGTGTTAGCAACTCAGCTTCTCATTTTAACAGAAAGAGCCCCAGCCTTTTCTAGGGATGGGCAATACATGGCTGGACAGTGATGTCCATGTCCCACAAGTGAATGAAAAAAAAACAGGTCTATCCTTCCAGCTCTGGTATTATCCTTGTAAGTCTTTTTTGCACCCTTGCACAGTTCTCCAAGTGTGGTATATCTAAGATTCAATACACATTTTTTTATTTATTCATTCAAGGATATGAGCATCATGGATAAGGCCAGTGTTTATTGCGCATCCTGAGTGGTCCTTAACTGAGCAGCTTGGTAAACCATTTCAGAAGGAAATTGAATGTCAACAGTGTTGCTAGGAGTCTGGAGTGACACATAGCAAACTAGGTGAGAGCACATTTCCTTCCTAAAGAATATCAGTGAAACTGATGGGTTTTTGCATCAACCCAGAAGTTCTAAGATAACCATAACGATGCTAGCTTTTTATCCAATATTACTTATTAACCAAACCTAAATTACTCAGTTTCCGAAGTTGACCTTGGTATAATCTCTCTACTTTTCATACTATTCCACTGAAAATAAACTTTAATGCTTTATCTTGATTTTGCCATGGAGTTGTGCACCCATGTGCAACTGTGTGATCAATGTATATATATATCCAGATCCTGCTGTTCCTTTATTCCACAAATTTTATGTTATCAATACATAAGATGCTCAGTTTTCTTTGCAAAACATTGTTACTCACACACATCTACATTGAAATGCATACAACGTATTAGTTATATGCTCAATCAAGCGTATTAACACATTCTTGTTAAAATTAAAACAAGACAGTTAAGATTGTAATTCAGCTGTATATGTATATCCTACATAAATAACCATGCATTGACCAGAACTACTCACCTGCAATGCACTGTTGAGAAAGCAGCTATTTTGCCCAGGCGCATTCATCAGTCCCTTACTTGCTGCAATAGAGGTTGTGCTCCGTGGCAAGAACATATCCTGAAGGTTATTGTTTGGTGTGAAATAGCCCTTCCTCCAGGACATCTTGGCTGACGTCTTTTAGAATTTGATATTAAATGTTCTATAATAGAATTGCCTTTTTTTTCAACACTTAACCAAAAGAAAAAAAAACTCATATTGAATCACAAAAGAGAAGCTTAATGTTGATTAGGCAGTCCCTCAAATTGCCATTAAAAATCACAGTAGGGAGCAGACATTCACTAGTCACTATTTGTAGTTCCATGATGAAACTATAGATCAAAAGTAGATTCCAAGCCAATGTTTTCTTTTGTACAGCACAAGTTTTAAAACAGTCTCTCACATAGCTTCATTCTGTTTTTGAGTAACTTGTCCCAAATCTCTGTGCAGCATGGTGCAAGGAGTTGCTTAAATTCTGAATTCAACCACAGTATCGTGAACTCGCAGAACTGGAATTCAGCTTTCACAATGTCAGAGTGAAATTTCTTCACTCACACTCTTAAGTGGATATTTCCATCACTTGGCGAAAATTAAAAATCCAAAGAGAGTCATAGTTGTAAAGAACTCGGCTTTCAGTACAATTCTTCAAATACTGTAAACACAGCACCACACAAAGATCTTTTAAAAACACAAACAAGCCAGCTTCTGCCAGAACACTTGGAAGCGTTGCGTCATGTACTCATTTGTTCAGTGTTCTGCCAAGCATTCTGGCTCGCCTATGATTAAGCTTCCTTGATAAGATAGCTATAAACTCATTGTTTTGAACCTGTAGCCACAATCTCCACGGTACATCTTAATCCTTTTCGAGATCATTAATCAACTGTTTGAAGGTTTATATGGGCTATGTCAGCGTACTCTGACCAGATTCGCTTCCCCAGTGGAATCTGCTCATCTGCTAAACTGCTTGGATCAGCTGCTATTCATTTGACAAAGGTCTGTAAACAGAAAGAAAAAACACATTAGATTGTTTCCCATTGGTTACTTGTATAGCTCAGTGGTGGTAAAATTTGATTTATTTAATTTCAGCAATTTGTACAGATTCTGGGTACAATGTCTGAAATGTATTCTCACACTGCATACATCCATTAGCATTATGCTGCAGCTTCCATGAAGCATGTCATCCTAAAACAAAACAAAATCAATTTTTACAAAACCTAACTCAATGTTTTCAAAAAACAGCAATTCATTTATCCAATGAAAGTAAAATTGCTCACACTTTCTTAAAGCATGTCAGCCTCTACTGCAAACAATTGACGCTTTAAATATAATGACTCAAACACCAGCGACAGACAGCAAGTCACACCATAATGAGGTCATCAGTAATAATATTTGACTACACCAGTTGTACTGTGAATACGCGCCCAAAGCACTCCACATACTTAGCAACACCAGATAAAATTTGCAGAAGAAACAGGGCTGCATTTAAATATCAAGGTAAAACATCCCTGTCAACTTAAACCTTTGTGAGCATTGATGGCATACAGAATCAATTACCAGGAGCCAGAACCTAGTAAAGGGAGACAACTAAACATGTATTGTCATTATCTCCATAATGCAGTAACTGCGTCATTTTCACACATATGTCTGCTCAGCTTCCTTACTGTTACTTCAGTAACTTCTCTCAGCCATTTGTACCCACATTTCTGAACTAAAAACAAGATGAAACTGAATAATGTTTCGAATTTTTAAAAACATTTCTTGGACAAAAAATGTCTGACATGCTCATTCTAAGTAGTCTGCTCCAGAGAAGTTTTTTCTTTGCTTAATTCAAATTTATAGATAGAGTCAGCATAGCAATGTCAATAACATTGTGAAAGGAGAATTTAGTGTTCATAAACTGACTTCATATAATATGAAAGAAGCAACAAGGAATTAAGATCAGACTGTACTTTGTATTTTATTTTCCACTGATGTTGGCAACAAAAACACCTTGGATTACTGTTATGAGAATTGTATAACACATTCAGCCTTCAAGCTGAAAATGCTACCACTGATAATGTAATTGAATCTAAATTGAAAATAATTCTCCAGTGTTCTTTTTCCGCCAGATTATGTACCACAGATTCCAGCAGATTAATGAGAACTTTACTTAATCTGCCCTCCATTTTTCACCAATTTAAACATAATAATTTTATAATAAATATTTTCACTATGTACCCATTTTTGTAATAATGGTAACAGACCATCAGTACAACCATGCCTCATTTTGATCCTGCATATCTAACAGACAGTTCCACATTGTTCCATCTCTTAACTGCAATACCTGAAAATAGCTATGTACTTTGCTATCCTCATGTGATCTCAGTAGCTGGAATGAGTCTTTTTAAACCAGATTTAGTAGATTTAAAACTGTTTGTTTTAATGGTTTTTACATACACGAAAGCAATTAATTGGCAGAACATGAATTACCAAACAGGATGCAACTTCCCAAAAACATTGGTCAGCAAGGAGAAGGTTTAGTTTCACGGACAAGAGTTATAAAGTGACTTTGCCTTTGTTTACACGTTAGATTTTAAAACTGAACATATTTCAACTTTGCTGCATACCTTCAACCAGATTGTTTAGGAAGAACATTGACACAGGAAGAGGCCAGGCTGACCTGTACATCAACTCAATTTACTTTTACTTGCCTGTGCCCGAAACGTCGAATCTTCTGTTCCCTGGATGCTGCCTGACCTGCTGTGCTGTTCCAGCAATAAAGTTTCAGTTTTGTCCAAATTCCTTGACAATGTTACCAAACAAAAATCAAAAAATTCCATCCTAATTGACTGGCAGAAGGATTAGAGGGGGAAATGAAAAAGTATTTTTCTCCAGTGAATAGTCAATGTCTGAAATCTGTTGCCCAGTTTTGTAATTGAGATAGAACCTGTGAACCTATTTAAAAGCTACCTGAAGCAATGTAACCTGCAAGTCAACAGTGCTGGCAAGTGGGATTAGAATGGGCAACTCATTTATTTCAGCTGGTGCAGACATGATGGGCAGAATGTCTACGTTTTATAAAATAACTTTTCCATGGTTAAACATTTCAATGAACCCAAAACAAACAGCTTTCTTTGAGGGGGGGAGGCAAATTACTGCAGATGCCGTAATCAGTATTGAAAACAAAAAAAATGCTAGAAGCTACAGCAGGTCAGGCAGCATCAGAGCTGATGAAGAATGAGCTAGACTCGAAATGTTAGCATGCTCTCTCTCTCCACGTATGTTGACTGACCCACTGTGATTTCCAGCATTTTTTGTTTTCAGCTTTCTTTCAGGAATGGGACAGGTGACAAAAACAGTTACAAATTTCCAGCACCATTTGCATTAAGAGGAGAGTCTTTATTTTGTATCTCAAATGGCTCAGTTACTTTAAGATGTTGCCCTTCCGAGTTCTGGATATCCAAACAAGAAGCAATAGTTTTTCAATATCTATTCCTAGCAAATGTACACATTTTAAAAACCGTGAGCAGATCAAAGGTCAGCCATCCACATTCAAGGAAATAGATGTCAAGTTTGTGTAACCTACTCTAACAAATGGATCCTTTACGCCTCAACATGATTCTGATCAATCAATGGAATATACACTAACATTGGAGACTCTTGGTGCCCAGTCAGTGACCCAACTGGCCTCTGATGAAACCTCTAACAGCTGACATGTCCTGGTCCTCATGGGCTGTATCCTAGGACTTTAGAAGAAGTAGCAATAAAGTTAGTAGATATACTGGTAGCAATTTTTTAAGAATTCAGATTCAGCAAATATCTCAGAGGATTTGAAAAAGACCAACATAACAACCTTTTCAAAAAGGAAAGGAGATAAGAACTGGTTAGGCAAGTTGGCTCAACATCTGTCATTGGGAAAATGTAAGAGTCTGTTATAAAGGATATATAGCCGAGCATTTACACATAGATAATATAATCAAACAGAATCTGTACGGCTTCATAGATTGGAAATAATGCCGGAGAAATTTTTATGGTTCTTTGAGGAAGGGGAGCCAGAAATGCAGCAAATTTGGATTTTGAAAAGGTTATCAATAAGATACCACTCATGATGTTGGGAATAGCATATTAGTGCAGATACAACATTGGCTAACTGTTACAAGACAATGTGTTGGGATAGCATTTTCAACATAGCAACCTGCAATGAGCGTGGCGCTATAGAAATCAGTGCTGGGGCCACAATTATTGGCGATATATATTAATGACTTGGATGACTAATGTTGATGTACTCTTGCCAAGCTACAGATGGTAAGGTGAGTAAGTGAGGAAGACAGAAAGAGTTTACACATGTACAAAGACAATTGGGTGAATGGCAAAAACTTGCCGATTGAATATTATGGGGGAAACGTGAGGCTGTGCACTCTGGAAGAATAGAAGAGCTGAATATTATATCTGCAAAGACTGCAAAAAGCTACAGATGAGGACTTTGGGATCCTTGTGCATAACCACAAGCAAGCAGCAAAGTTTAGTAGATAATAGGGATGGCAAATGGACTGTTGGTCTTTTTCGAAGGGAATGGAATATAAAATCCGAGAGATCCTGCTAAAACTATACACTGTGCTAATCATACCACACCTGGAATACTGTGAACAATTTAGATTGCCTTACATAAGAAAAAATGTACTGGCATTTCACAGAAACTACAGAATTATAAGGGATCTCCAATTTACAAACATTCAACTTCTACACGTTCGTACTTTTGAAACCCATTCAGAAACATAATTTTAAAGATCCATATATGAACAATTTCTGCACTTACGAATGGCTACTTTACATTGTCCTACATTGTATTCAGACTTGCATACAAATTGACTTGTAAACTGAATCATTCACAACCCAATGACTGCCTGCACATTATTTCATTTGTAACACTTCAATTCTTTTTAAACGTTTCCAAGTTGTTCCTTGGCCGTTATTTCCAAAATTAAGAAAGTGTGGAGAAAGCACTTGTGGAAAATTTCATTTCAACAACAGGGAAGTAGATTGAGCCAACAGCTGGAGATTTACCAATTTTGCATGCATACCACCCAACACTCTGCCACTATTATCAACATCACTGGCAAAGGCAGCACTTATTGCTCCCTTGAGAAAGTGCCTGAGTTTTTTTAATGAGCTACTGCAGCTTGTGTGGCAAAGGTGCTTCAAATATAGTGAAAGCACAATGCCCTTTGATTCCAGGAAGGTCAACACAAAAAGAACAAGCAGTTCTTGGCTCTCTTTGGCTGAAGCTCAAGAATACACTTTTGTTTCAAGCACAGAACCATTAACCATGATTTTCTGTTAAATAAAATCCTCCATTTTACTCTTCACAATTTGTAGCCATCACACACATTTAGTCTTATATCTTAACTCTTCTGGCTCTCCAGATGTTTAAAATGTGCCTTCACAATATGGGTTGAAGCTGCCTGTGTAATTGTGTTTTGCATTCTTATTGACTATTCAAGCACCCTAACTTTTCCATCCCATCATCAAACAACATGCTTGTCTTCACAACTACTGAGCAAATTATTTTCAAAACAATGAAGGATAAGGAGACATTTCAGGAAGAATCCATTTTTTCCTCTGAGCAACAATATCATAAAGATCAACTAATATATATTGGAGGGATACCAGACTAGTATTATAAATAAAAATTCAAAACCGTGACAGTTACCAAAGAGCCTAAATCCACCAATTTACAAATAATTTTTAAATATTAGAAATAGAATTGACTTGCAAAATTATAAAACTTGTACAATTAAAAAAAAACATTATTTGAAAACCCAGCAAGTACAATATCACGTACAATTACAATGAAATTAGTCTGCAACCCAAAACTCTTTGCAACTCCAACAGCAAATTACACAAATCCACAAATTCAAAAGAAATAGTTTCAATATTTATGTTAAATGCAGCATGTGGAAGTGAATATTTATACTTTCTAGCTTCCAGGTCAAGTGGTTTTGCTGAATTCTTCAAAGAGCTGGCACGGACAGGACAGACTAAGCAGTTTCTTTCTTTACTGTTATCAGTCTAATGGCTGAACTAAGATAATAAGGTTAAAAATCACATAAGATAATAAGAGTACTAAAGTTTCAGAAATTATAGAACATAAAACTTAAATGCAAATTAATGCTTTTGCAGAGTGCAGTCAGCAAGCAATATTTACTGCTTAAGTTAAAATTCTCAGGTCACAATTCAATACATAAGTACAGAAAACCCTGTAGATCTCCCTCCTCACTGTTCTCTAAAGACTGGCTAAAGTTTTAATATTAGTTATAAGCCAGTTCCCTATCATTACATCATAAACAATAGTGAACTAAAGCAAGTCCTATCTGAACATTCTGAACCTAAGAACAAGGAGCAGGAGTTGGCTGTCTGGCCCTTCGAACCTGCTCCATTCAATAAGATCATGGCTGATCATTTCATGGCCTCAGCTCCTCTTACACACCCACTCTATATCCCTTAATTCCGTCATTGTTCAAAAAATTATTTACTTTAGCTTTAAAAACATTTACTGAAGTCGTGTCAACCACTTCACTGGGCAGGGAATTCCGTAGGTACACATCCCACTGGGTGAAGAAGTTCCTTCTCAGTTCAGTCCTAAAGCTGCTTCCCCCTAATTTTGAGGCTGTCCCCTCCTGTCCTACTTTTACCCGCCAGTCGAAACATCATTTCTACATCTATCTTAGCGATTCCCTTCATAATTTTATATGTTTCTATAAGACCCCTCCTCATCCTTCTAAATTCCAGTGAATATAATCCCAGTCTACTCAATCTCTCCTCATAAACCAACCCCCTCAACTCCAGAATCAACCTCGTCAATCTCCCCTGCAGCCCCTCGAGTGCCAGTACATCCTTTCTCAAGTAAGGAGACCAAAACTGCAAGCAGTACTTCAAGTGTGACCTCACCAGCACCCTGTACAACTACAACATAACCTCCATGTTTTTAAACTCAATCCCTTTAGCAATAAAGGACAAAATTCCATTTGCCTGAATTACCTGTTGTACTTGTAGACCAACCTTCTGTGATTCATGCACAAGGACACCCAGGTCCCTCTGCATAGCAGCATGTTACAACTTTTTACCATTCGAGTAGTAGTCCTTTTTGCTGCTATTCCTGTCAAAATATAGGACTTCACATTTATTAACATTGTATTCCATCTGCCAGACCTTTGCCCACTCATTTAAAGTATCTATGTTACTCTGCAAAATTTCACAGTCTTCTGCACACTTTGCTCAACCACTCATCTTAATGTCATCTCCAAACTTTGACACACTCCACATGGTCCCCAACTCCAAAGCATCTATGTAAGTTGAACTTTCTGTACTAATCTTTCAGATGATATCATGGCACTTGCAATAGAATCAATCTCTAGACGTGGTAGCTTAGACTAACTTACATTACCATACACAGAAAACAGAAGTAGGAGCAAGCCACCCTGCTGCTCAAGCCTGCTCCACTATTCTGTAAGATTGTGGCTGAACATCAAACTCAGTACCCTGGCCCCGCTTTCTGCACATACCCTTTGATCTCAAAAATTTATATAGTACAATCATAGTAAGATAACTTTTTTCCTGTATTCTCACATTGAAGATTAACATACTATGTGTCTTCTTCACTGCTAGCTACAATTGCATGCTTATTTTCAGTGACTGGTGCCCAGGACATCCCAGTCTTGACACAACTTTTGTTTCCCAATCTATCGTCATTTAGATAATAAATCACCTCACTGTTTTTGCCAAAGTGGACAACTCATACCTATCCACATTTTACTTCATTTACCATGCTTTTGCCTAATCACTTAACTTCTCCAAATCACAATTAAGCATGTTTGCAACTTCCTCACATAGTCACCTCCCACCCAGCTTTGAATTGTCTGACAAGTTGGAGATATTAGGTTTAATTCCCCCATCTAAATCATTAATATTTCTTGTGAATAGCTAGAGTCATAGAGATGTACAGTCCAAGCACTGATCCTTACAGTACTCCACCTGACACTTGTTGCCACTCAGAAAAAGACCCATTTATTCCTACTCTTTGTTTCCTGTCTGCTAACTAGTTCTTTACGCATGTCTATATACAACTCTCCTTCCCATGCTCTTTAATTTTACATGGTAATTTCTTGTGGAACTTTATTAAGTCTGAAAGTCCAAGTAAACAACACTCACTTGCTCTCCCTCATTAACTCTACTCGTTACATTCTTGTAAAATCCAACACATTTGTCAAGCAAGATTTCCCTCTTGTAAATCCATACTGACTATGTCCGGTCCCGTCAACATTTTCCAAGTGCTCTGCGATTCAACCTTTTATATGGAGTCTGTCATTTCCCTACTGCCAAAGTCAGGTTAACGAGTCTATATTTCCTTGTTGTCTCTCCACATTCCTTTTTAAATCATGGGTTTACCTTAGCTAATCTCCAATCTATAGCAACAGTTCCACAGTCAGTAGAATCTTGACAGGTGATCACCAATGCATATACTATTTCTTAGGTCATTTCCTTAAGTACTCTGGGATATAGGTAATCACGCACTGGGAATTTATCAGCCTTTAGTGCCAAGTTCCCCAATACCATTTTCCTACAAATACTGACCTGGTGGTCCCCAATATTCTTAAGCCATGATTGTGTGTCCTCCTTTGAGGAAGACATTACCAAAATGTATAGTTGATTAGTCTGCCATCTTTGTTTCCCATTATATTTTCCCCTGTTTCTGACTGTAAGGGACCTACTTATTTTCCGCCTACTTTTCTTCTTCAACTGTAGGCATCTTTTGCCATTAGTTTCTACGTTCCCCACAAACTGATTCTCACACTCTACTTTCCCCCTCTTAAACCCTTTGTTGCCCTTCGCTGAAATTTATACTGCTCCTAATCCTCAGGCCAGCTGCTTTTTTTGTGGCCAACTTGTGTGCCCCCTTCTTGGATCTAATACCATCCTTAATTTCCTTTCTTAGCCACGGTCAGACCACCTTTCCTGTTTTATTTGTTATGTATCAATCTGCAGTTAGCTACCCTCAAAATTTAGTCACACCATGATTCTCTTGTGCTCGAGTTCAGACCAGCTAAAACTGCCAATAAAGCACATGCATGCCGCAAAATCAGAAGACAGATTGCTGTAGAAAAACTTCAACGGAGTTATTCCCAGCATGGGTTAAGGTTTGAATCACATTCCTTCCTCAAAACATCTTCAAGGACAGCGTCCATCGGCCTTATTTTCAAAGTACTCCACGGCATAGATCATGTTTAACAGGGCACTGTGGTACCAACTGTATTTCACTCCTTGGAAGGATAAAATCCTGTGCCACATGGTTCCCGAAGCCATGTAAGCCATTGCACAAAAGCAAGTTTGCTGCTTCTTCCATAAAGATTTCTGAAACTTTGGCTTGAATGCTATTACTGTCTTAAAATGATTAAATAGGATTTCAAATATTTTGAATAAACTGCAAACTCAATTTTATAAAATGTCAGTTTGGATATTTATGATTGAGAATTTGCCAATTTCTTTTTACCTTTCACTCAAACTGCTTGTCTTCTCTGATCATTTGACTGTGCATTATAGACTCTACAGCACTATTTGTTTTTAACTAGGTTTTTTAAGTAGTTAGTCTTGCTAGGGCAAGCAAACAAACAGTGATTTCCAACTGAAGCACAATGACATAAATTTCCCTGACATTGCGTTTTAGAATTGCACACTGGCCAAATTATCATAGCCAGTTGTACACGTATAAAATGGCAAAGTGAGAGGTGTGGCTTGTTTACAAGATCAGCAAGCTAGTAGGAGCCATATATTTAAGATGCACCCACATGCCTCAGACTGAAATCTAATTGTAGTTTATAGAAAGCTTGAAGACATAATAAGGTATTACAAAAACGCAATGTCATTACTTTCTTCCAGTTAAAATCATTGAATAGAGATTGCAAAAACGAACATTAGCTGCTTCTACCTCTTTCCCCTGAATTCACCAAAGTGAATTCCAGTGCTTCAGTTAAAGTCAATTTTATCAAAATCCAGATCAGAAATGTAAGCCAATTCCTTTGAATTCTATACGACACAATGCCACTTCACAATTCAACTGATGAGCTGGATTTTGATTCTGAGAATTGGTCCATCATGCCTGCATCACTATCGGAGAAAAGCAACTCAGCCAGTCCCCCTCCTGTCTTTTTTCCCTTAGCCCTGCAGGTTTTTATTTTTCAGATGTGATTTATTATCTTTTGAAAGTTACTGTACAAGCAGCAGTGACTTCCAGGTGTGATGGTACTGTGCCTTTAAGAGGGATTTGTTCTGTGCTGTTTCTCCTGCAGCGAGATGTTGCCAGTGGCACTGGAATATCTGCTTCAGAAGCAGTAGATAAACAGCTTTGAGCTCCATAAGTATTCTTTTTAAACTAGCGCATGTTTTGCTTGAAGAGTGGACCAAGCAAATCCCATCTGGAATGCAGCGCCTTACACTTGCCTTTAAATAAGATAAAAGTTAGGGTCAAGGCTATCTCCTTGATATTTTGAGGGGGCTTGATCTGGTCCATAATAAAGGATCCCAATCATTTGCTATATGAGCAAGTTCTTCCACATGTCAACTTTGGTTCTTTGATCATTTCCCTAAAATCTATATCCTCTGGCAACAGTTTCTCCCAAACTACTCTGTGTCGCCCCTTTATGAACCAGAATTCTGCATCAATTGTGTATTTGCCTAATGGACTATCAGATTCACTCCTCCCTAGAAGATCTTGACACCAAGAACAGCTATGTAAGAATCCTACTCACTGACTACAGTTCAGCCTTCAACACCATTATCCCCTCGAGACTGATTACTAAACTTAGTGACCGCGGACTAAGCCCCACTCTCTGCAACTGGATCCTCAGTTTTCTGACCCACAGGTGACAATCAGTGAAGACTGGGGACAATACTTCATCCTCACTAACACTCAACATCGGACCCAGAGGAATATGTACTCAGCCCCCTATTGTACTTAATGTATGCCCTTGACTGCATCGCCATAATGCCATTTCCAAGTTCGCTGATGACACCACCATAAATCGGTCAAATCTCAGATGGCACCGCCTCCCCCCCCCCTACACATTAACAGCAGAGAGGTGGAAAGAGCAGAAAGTGTCAAGCTCCTGGGAGCGGTCATCCACAACAAGCTTTCTTGGACTCTTCATGTGGATGCACTGGTTACAAAGGCCCAACAACGTCTCTTCTTCCTTGGGCAGCTGAGGAAATCTGGCATGATGGCGAATACCCTTGCTGACTTTTATAGGTGCGCCATTGAGAGCATTCTGTCTGGATCTATCACTACCTGGAGGAGAAAGTGAGGTCTGCAGATGCTGGAGATCAGAGATGGAAATGTGTTGCTGGAAAAACGCAGCAGGTCAGGCAGCATCTAGGGAACAGGAGAATCGACGTTTCGGGCATTAGCCCTTCTTCAGGAATGATTCCTGAAGAAGGGCTAATGCCCGAAACGTCGATTCTCCTGTTCCCTAGATGCTGCCTGACCTGCTGCGTTTTTCCAGCAACACATTTCCATCTCTATCACTACCTGGTTTGGCAACTGTACTGTTCAAGATCGGAGATGGTTACAGAGAGTGGTGAACTCGGCCCAGACAATCACAAAGGCCAACCTCCCATCTATAGAATCCAACTACCAGGCCTGCTGCCCAGGAAAGGCTGCTAATATTCTCAAAGATCCATCCCACCCTGGCAATGCTTTTCTACAACCTCTACCATCAGGGAGAAGGTACAGAAGCCTGAACACACACACCAGCTGGTTTTGAAGCAGTTTCTACCCTACTGTTGTTAGAATACTGAATGGACCCACAAACTTAACATTTGCCTGTACCTGTGTTTTGGTGTTTGCCGCTGTTTACCTATTATTTACTTACCTATGCTATTTAACTCTGTGATCTGCCTGTATTGCTCGCAAGACAAAGCTTTTCACTGTGCCTCGGTACACGTGACAATAAATTCAATTCAATTCAAATCTCCAATCATATTACACTGCAAATGAGAAACAAATACAAGTGTATGTATGAGACAGCACCATTATTAACAAGGCATCTCCAGTGTAAGAAGTGCTCTAATATAGACCAATGGTATAAAAACATAGAACAAGAGTTGACCACTCAGCCAATTAAGCCTGCTCCGTCATTCAATGAGATTGTGGATGATTGATTTTAATCTGAACTTTATGTTTCTACTCATCTCCGATAATCTTTCTTCCCCTTGGTATCCAAGAATCTATCCACCTCTGCCTTACAAATATTTTAAGATTCTGAATCCACTACCCTTTGAGGAATTCTAAAGATTCTCAAACCTCAGAAAAAAAGTTTCCTCATCTTTGTCTCAAATGAGTGACCTCTTAGTTTTAAACTATGACCTATAGTTCTAGATTCGCCCGCAAGAAGAAACGCACTTTCACCATCCACCCAGTCAAGTTTCCTCAAGATCTTTGGAATTAGCTGCAAAGATAGTGGTTGCACTGGTTTTAATCTTCAGGAATCCTTGGGTTCTGGATAAGTGGGGTGGCATGACAGCTCAGTGGTTAGCACTGCTGCCTCACAGCACCAGGGACCGGGTTCAATTCCTGCCTCGGGGCGACTGTATATGCGGAGTAGGCCATTTAGGATAGAGATGAGGAGAAACGTCTTCACCCAGAGAGTGGTGGCTGTCTGGAATGCTCTGCCCCAGAGGGCAGTGGAGGCCCAGTCTCTGGATTCATTTAAGAAAGAGTTGGATAGAGAACTCAAGGATTGTGGAATCAAGGGTTATGGAGATAAAGCAGGAACATGATACTGATTAAGGATGATCAGCCATGATCATATTGAATGGTGGTGCAGGCTGGAAGGGCAGAGTGGCCTACTCCTGCACCTATTGTCTATTGTTTGCACGTTCTCACAGTGTCTGCATGGGTTTTCTCTGGGTGATCAGGTTTCCTCCCATATTCCAAACGATGTGCAGGTCAGATGAATTGGTCATGCTGAATTGCCCATAGTGTTAGGTGGATTAGTCTGAAGTAAATGTAGGGAAATGAGTCTGGGTGGGTTACTCGTCGGAGGGTCGATGTGAACTTGTTGGGCCGAAGGACCTGTTTCCACACTGTAGGGAACCTAATCTAATCTAATCTTATGTGTTACAATTAAATCACCTCGGACTCTTCTAAACTCCATAAGATACCAGTCTCACCTGTCTAGGCTTTCCTCAGAAGGTAATTGCTCATTTCAGATATTAATCTAGTATTACTGAAGTTCAGTGCAAACATACTCAGATATATGCATCTATGAAGAGTTTGCACTTGCTCCCCGTGTCTGCGTGGGTTTCTTCTGGGTGCTCCGGTTTCCTCCCACAATCCAAAGATGTGCAGATCAGGTGATTTGGCCATGCTAAATTGCCCATAGTTACGTGCCTTAGTCAGTAGTAAATATAGGGTAGGGAATGGTTCTGGGTCTTCAAAGGGTCAATGTGGACTTGTTGGGCCTTATGGCCTGTTTCCATACTGTATGGAATTTAATCCCTAGTAATGGACTTAAATGTCTGAAAGGAGGGAAAGGAAATAGATAGGAAATTTACAAAAATTCCAAATGAAATGAAGCATGTTACATTTTGTTTTATCCCTTAATAAATACTATGATATTAAAGAGAGAGGTTATTTTGTCATTTATCTCAATGCTGTTGCAAGACCTTTGCAGTGTGTACAATCGTTATGATATCATCCTCCTATAAAGAGAATTGGAACAGTATATGAACATGGAAAAGTTTACATTTGCAGAGCTATGCAGGAAGAGTGCAGGAACTGATTGGACAGTGGCTGACTAGTCTACCTCTACCTTATTTCATTCCATAATTATAGCAGATTCATTCTTTGAATAGAGTCACAAAACATGGAAACAGACCCTTTCGTCCAAACTGTCCATGCTGACCATAATCCCAAATTAAACTAGTCCCTGCCTGCTCCTGGCCCATATCCCTCCAAATCTTGCCTATTCATGTACTTATCAAAATGTCTTTTAAATGTTGTGATTGTACCTACATCCATTCTGTAGGCTAGCATTAATTTTCTTACATAGAATTCAAATCTCAATATCCACCATGGTGGGATCCACACATGATCCTAGAATGTTAACCTGGGGCTCTGAATTACTATTTTTAAAAAATTCATTCATGGGATGAGGGTAATGCTAGCTAGCCCAGCATTTATTGCCTATCTCTAACTGACCAAGATTAAGAATCAACCACATTGCTCTGGAGTCATATGTAGGCCAGACCAGATAAGGACGGCAGCTTCCTTCCTTTAAAGGATATTATGAAATAGATGGGCTTTTCTGACAATCAACAAGAGATTGTCCATATGTCCGGAGACATACCACTATCTCCCCACTCCAGCAAGTTTCATTTGGAGCGTTCACTGTCTGAAAAGACTCCATATCAATGACATTTGGTATTGTGGCCCATACCCACCCTCAACGAAAGTCCAAGGCACTTATGCAAACGAGCTACAAGTAACATGCTCTAAAATTATGCAAACCATAAATCTGTATCTGACTTACTTTGTAATCTTCCACAACTGCATGGACTCCTACTGGTCACATATGACTACATAATTGTCCAATACTGTCAAGTTCCTCACCCAAAATTGTTATCTTTTATGCATGGTACCGAAACAATGCTGACTGAATGTTAAATTGTGGGCATAACATTGTGACAGAATATTGACCTCGCTTCCTGCCCAGAAAGCAGAATAATTCTTTCACAATTATCCAAACAATTATAACTGTCCAGGAATCTGGGCCAATTTGCTCCTCCCTAGCCTGAGGTGGCCAGGGTTCTGGTAACCAAACTATCAGCCAGATAAAAGCAAAGTACTGCAGACGCTGGAAATCTGCAATAAAAACAAAGTGCTGGGGAAACTCAATAACTCCGAAGAGGATTCGCACTGGACTTAAAATGTTAAATCTGTTTCTCTCTTCATTGATACTGTCAGACTTGCTGGGTTTCTCCAGCACCTTCTGTTTTATTTCAAAGCATCAGCCAAAGTGAACTCAGCAGAAACCAGAGTCAAAACTATAACCTTGTGGCTAGGTCATGTGCTGCCTTATCGACAACTATCCCCTTTAAATCTCTTTCCAGTATTTGAACAGGGGAGTATCGTTTTTTTCTATGGGGAATGTCTGCTATTTAAAATGTTAGCAGGTGTCGCATTAACATTCAGAGATGTACAATTTACCATTATACTGATGATTTTAGTCCATCAGCTTAATATGTGAAGGACTAAAACAATCAAATAAGCACCCTGGACAAATCCCTGATGAGTAATTATTTGTCACGAGTCCGAGATTTCACCCATCTCATTGGTACAATACATACGATCTGACAGAAGGTAAATTCGATTTAATACAATAAGCCAAATTTTTCAAGCAATTTTTAAGCCACGTTTTTAATTAAAGTTTAGTGTAAATACTTTCCAAAATTAAGCAGACTTACAAAACACGGCTTGTATCCCATTCCCCTAATGAATTAAGTTAATCTTATCAGTTAACAACCAAATCTTAGATAATGCAAATAATGCCATTTCATTGGAAAGAATTTCTTAAATATGGAATTATGGAATATAAAAATGCTGCAAGCCACATTCTATGACAGAAGACACCACCCTAAAGCACTTGGAATTGAAGGTAACATGGAAAAGATGATTGGTAAATATATTTATGTGAAAGGTCAGTTTTAAAACTCTCACAATGCAACAGTAGCGGAATACATTCTGTTTGTGTGGTGCTTTACTGAAAAGAGTAAAAGTGCATAAGGAAAAAAAACAATTATTTAAATCAAATTCCCCACTCCTCCAGGCTTCCTAGACTGAACTATGAAAAATATTTTTCTAATTTGAAACAATTCATAGCTTCAGTTCAAGTCTTTTTTGGCCAAACAGTTAGAACATATGCTCTAGCTCACCATATTGTGTTTCTGCACTGTCTGTCCACATCAATACCATTCTTTACAGAATACACTAACAATGATTTCTACCAAATGACTATGTTGCTACACAACATTCGGTTTCCATAGAAACAGTGCTACAAAGCCACAGCGTATAATTACAAGAAGGGCATTATGCCTGACACCCATCATGCAGCACCTCTCGAAGAACTAAACAGCAGCACATCAAGGCGACCCAGACAGAACCACTCAAAACTCGGATGAAGAGATGTTTTTTAAAAACAGAAAAGCACTTTGAAATATTTCAGGAAGGCACAATGAACATCACAATATTCCGAGCAAAATTAACAACTAAATAACATAAGAAATAGAATTAGACTATTCAGCCCCTCAAAACTGCCCCACCATTCAACAGGATCATGGTTGATCTGCCTCAAACCATAACGACACCTCTTACGTGCCAGGTCAGCATAGCTATCAACTCACTGATTATTCAAAAAACAAAGAGGTGGCAGGTAAATACTCAAACTGATCTTGCCTGCATAACTCTGATAGATAATTCTAGAGATTCACTATCTTCTGTGAGAAGAAATTCCTGCATATCATGGCTTCATACGAGGGTCCCATCATTCTCTAAAACAGTCTCCTAATTCAAGATTTCTCACTGATGGAAATATCTTCTCAAATCTATCCAACCAAATCCCTTCAGAAACCCAAACAAAAACTGCTGGAAAAGCTCAACAGGTCTGGCAGCATCTGTGGGGAAAAATCAGAGTTAATGTTGTTGATTGAGTGAATTGAGTTCTGATGAAGGGTCACATGACATGAAACATTAACTCTGAGTTCTCTCCACAGATGCTACCAGACCTGCTGAGCTTTTCTAGCAATTTCTGTTTTTGGTTCTGACTTATAGCATCTACAGTTCTTTTGGCTTTTATTTAGTCTTCCCCTCAGAAACTTGTATGTTACGATAAGAACCATCATATCACTACAGTGTAGAAGTAGGCCATTCACACATTGAGTCTACATCAATCCTTCAAAAAGCATCCCACCCAGACCCACTCCACTACCCTGCTCCTGTAACCCTGCATTTTCCCAAAGCATTTTCTCTGGTCTTCATTGCAAGAGGTTGAGTACAGGAGCAGGGATGTGTTGTTGCATTTACACAGGGCCTTAGCGAGGCACACCTAGAATAGTGTGTGCAGTTTTGGTCTCCTTTTCTCAGGAAGGATGCTCTTACTCTCAAGGGAGCGCAGGGAATGTTTACCAGGCTGATTCCGGGAATGGCGGGACTGACACATGAGGAGAGATTGACTAGGTTAGGATTGCTTTTGCTGGAGTTCAGACAAGTGAGGGAGGATCGCATGAACGCTTATAAAGTTCTAACAGGACTAGACAGGATCGATGCAGGGTGGATGTTCCCGATGGTGGGTATGTCCAGAACCAGGGTCACAGTCTGAGGATTCGCAATGGATCATTTCAGACAGAGATGAGAAGGCATTTCTTCACCCAAAGAGTGGGGAGCCTGTGGAATTCATTAGCACAGGAAGTAGTTGATGCCAAAACACTGAATATACTCAAGAGGTGGCTAGATGTAGCACTGGGGCGAATAGGATCAAAGGTTATGGGGAGAAAGTAGGATTAGGCTATCAAGTTAGATGATTAGCCAAGATTGTGATCAATGGTGGAACAGACTTGAAGGGCTGAATGGTCTCCTCCTGCTTCTATTTTCTTCTATGTTTCAGTGGCTAATCCACCTTGTCTGCACATCCCTGGAAACTATGGACAATTTAGGATGGTCAATCCATCTCATCTGCACATCAATAGCAAAATAAATGTACCCTCAATTATGTTACAACCTAATAAAAAATTAACACAAACTTGTAAAAACAAGTTGACTCCTCATTGTCCTGCACTCTCATGAATAAAGGCCAAATTTGTTTAGTAGCTCTTTATAAGTCAACTCCTTCATCCCAACGATAAAATAAAAATCAATAAAATCTACATAATTTATTCATACTTGGAGTAATTACATGTGATGCTGATCTTACAAAACTGACAATGTACCTGTAGCTACAAGCAGTTGAGACCTTAGTGATGCTGGAATGCAATTAACACAAAAATGTGCTGCTTTGATACTGTTAAATACTTCAGGGAACAGCAGTGATACTCCCACAAGTTCCCACTTTGTTGGTTATTTGCAGTCAAAAATTGATTAGCTAAATGCATCATCCTTTTCCGAAGATTCAGCACAGAAGTTCCTGGTGTAATTAAAAACTATTTCTTGTCCAAAGCCACAATTCATTTAACCAACGATCTATAATAAAAGCTAAATATTTCAAATTATCAACACATCCAATATGGATTGTTCAAGAAGTCTCTCAATTATTCTGAATTAACGCAAGCAAACAAAAGAAAATTTCAATAAGGAGAACATTCCTGGTATGAGTAATTCCTCTTTCAATTCTTCAGCTGCATAACAAACAGGAGATAATGTTGGTCCCAAAACCCACCTGGGACATTCTTCCTTTGTTTCTCAGATACAAATATTTCTTTAAGAAAGAAAATTATTCCACAAATGCTAATTTTTTTGTTGTTATTTACCAGACACAACAGACTAATCACAATGCAATTTAGTGTAAATTCCTTGATTAATTCAACCCTAGTCAACAGTTAAATGCGTGGCTACAGGGACGGTGCAGGAGGGAGGGATTCCGGTATTTGGATAACTGGGGTTCTTTCTGGGGAAGGTGGGACCTCCATAAACAGGATGGTCTACACCTGAACCTGAGTTTAAATTAACTCTGCAGGGGCATGGGAACCTAGATTGTAGCTTCAGGGTGCAGGGCCTGGAGTGTAGAGAGGTTAGGAACATGGCATCAATTTCAAAGGAGGGTGCCTGTAAACAGGAAATGGCTTGAAGTGTGTATACTTCAATGCAAGAAGTATACGAAATAAGGTAGGTGAACTTGCAGCGTGGGTTGGTACCTGGGACTTCGATGTTGTGGCTATTACGGACACGTGGGTAGAACAGGGACAGGATTGGCTGTTGCAGGTCCCAGGGTTTAAATGTTTTAGTAGGGTCAGAGGTGGGGGTAAAAGAGGGGGAGGTGTGGCATTGCTTGTCAAAGATAGTATTACAGCGGTGGAAAGGACGATGGAGGAGGACTTGCCATCTGAGGTAGTTTGGGCTGAGGTTAGGAATAGGAAAGGAGAAGTCACCGTGCTGGGAATTTTCTATTGGTCTCCGAATAATCCCAGAGGAAAGGATAGCAAACATGGCTCTCGATAGGAGTGAGACAGGCTGGGTAGTTGTCATGGGGGACCTCACCTATCCAAATATTGACTTGGATCATTACAGTACGAGTAATATAGATGGGTCAGTTTTTGTCCAGTGCGTGCAGGAGGGATTCCTGACACAGTATGTAGACAGGCCTACAA
>NC_057747.1:27645168-27698152 GCF_004010195.1 Chiloscyllium plagiosum
TGGAGTGCCGTTACTAGCGGTGTTCCGCAAGGATCTGTTTTGGGACCATTGCTGTTTGTCATTTTTATAAATGACCTGGAAGAGGGGTTAGAAGGTTGGGTGAGCAAGTTTGCGGATGATTCGAAAGTCGGAGGAGTTGTTGACAGTGAGGAAGGATGTGGCAGGTTACAGGAGGATATAGAGAAGCTGCAGAGCTGTGCAGAAAGGTGGCAAATGGAATTCAATGTAGCTAAGTTTGAGGTGATTCACTTTGGGAAGAATAACAAAAGGATGGGGTACTGGGCTAATGGTCGGATACTTGGTAGTGTGGATGAGCAGAGGGATCTTGGTGTCCATGTACACAGATCTCTGAAAGTTGCCACCCAGGTAAATAGTGCGGTGTGGAAGGCATATGGCGTACTGGCTTTTATTGGTAGAGGAATTGAGTTCCGGAGTACTGTGGTCATGTTGCAGTTGTATAAGACTCTGGTGCGGCTGCATCTGGAGTATTGTGTGCAGTTTTGGTCGCCATACTATAGGAAGGATGTGGAGGCACTGGAACGGGTGCAGAGGAGGTTTACCAGGATGTTGCCTGGTATGGTAGGAAGATCGTATGAGGAAAGGCTGAGGCACTTGGGGTTGTTTTCATTGGAGAAAAGAAGGTTTAGGGGTGACTTGATAGAGGTGTACAAGATGATTAGGGGTTTAGATAGGGTCGACAGTGAGAATCTTTTTCCACGTATGGAGTCAGCTATTTCAAGGGGGCATAGCTTTAAATTAAGGGGGGTAGGTATAAGACAGATGTTAGGGGTAGGTTCTTTACTCAGCGAGTCATGAGTTCATGGAATGCCCTGCCAGTAGCAGTGGTGGACTCTCCCTCATTATGGGCATTTAAGCGGGCATTGGATAGGCATATGGAGGATAGTGGGCTAGTGTAGGTAGGTGGGCTTGGATCGGCGCAACATCGAGGGCCGAAGGGCCTGTACTGCGCTGTATTCTTCTATGTTCTATATTGTATGTAGTCTCCACAGTACCGCAGCTGAAGTTAACGGCCACAGTCTTGGAAGATGAAAAGCCACTGGGTACATGGAAAAACAAACTGGTCTGAGAAACACAAACAAGACTCACACAGGTTTGAAACAGTAAGTATTTATGTGACAATTAATAAACCAGAGAACGTTTTGGAATAATCCACGAATCATTCAAATCACCCATGACAATTTGGGGAATTTGAACTCAGCTTAAAAACTGTTCAGTAAAATTGAAGTTGAAGCTAGATTGTTTGCTGGCAAATATATCTTAATGAAGGACACATTGGTCATGTTTTTATGGACCAGATCAAACCCTCTCTAAACATATCAAGGAGATCGTCTTGATCCTAACTTTTATCTTATTTAAAGGCAACTGCAAGGCTCTACCGTGCCAGATGTGGTTCAATTGGACAAACTGCTACGCTTTGAGCAAAACAGACTTTATTCTTACCCCACAGCTAAAATTCAAACAGAAAAGAATTGGCATAACTAACTCTATTCAAATACTTAACAAAACCATATATTATTTAACTCATATTCATTAACTGTTCCAACATAGCAGCATTTCCATCAACACACCCCTGGCAAAGGCAAATTCAGCAACACAGATTTTCCTCACTTGCTATCTCCTCCAGTCCGGGAGAAGGAACACCCACACAATGTATCTTAGCAGCATACCGAGCACTCAAGCTTTTGCAGCAGCAGAGAGAGAGCTTTATCTAACAGCTTCGACTCCAAAACCCCAACTTCAACAACAGAAAACAAAGCTAAAACCCTGGGTTTGTGTGAGCCTGACTCCAACCAGTCATACTATTGTTTATTTTTAAAAAAACAAAGCTGTTTACTCTGCTTTCCATGGAGCTGAATCTTCAGCATCGGGTTTATAACACCCCTGAAGAGAAAATGTCAAAACAAATTCCTCTTAAACGCACATTTCACCACAGTCAGGGCTATGTCACTCCAGTCACTTATTAACATGAATGACTTAACTGTCACTAAATTGTATCCGAACTAGATCATCCATTACAGCCTAGAGGACAACGGGTGAGCCATAAATGTCAGCCATGCCTGCTCCTCCCTAATCCAAACCTTGGAATTCCACCCTCAAGAACACTATAGCACATGGACTACAACAGTTCAAGAAGGCAGCTTACCATCACCAAGGGCAACAAGAGATGAATAATAAATCATGAACCATTAGCGCCCATGCCCCACAAGTGAACTACAAAAAAAGTGCAAAAGAAATCAGACAAAACTTTAATGCCAATTTCTTCTGTTCAATTCAGAACAGCAACTCACCCATTATGCAAGAAAGAGGTTTTCTTATTTCAATGAGCCGTGAAAGCAGAATGCCAAATCACTTTGAATAAATATTACCTTTATTTGACCTGTTACTAAAGGCCCAAAAAACAAGAATTACACACTGAAAAGATTAATCACAAATTATATGGAGAAAATTCCCAGGCCATTATTTAATATTTAGCTAATTTTAAATCAAAACAAAGAGTAAGATAAACTGGACCAGACCAGCTAAGTACAGTGATAAAACAGTCATGGGGGATTCAGTAAGGGTCTATTGCTAAATAGATATGCTGAAAGATCTTGGAGTCAAACATTCTCAGTGAGCTTGGGCAATTTAATATGATTACCAATGATCCTACAGTAAAACCTTGAGATCATAAACAGAACCAGTCAAAGTGAAGCATAAACCCTTCCTCCATTTCTACATATCACCAAAAGAGAAAAGCATTAAGCAAACTGCAACGTCAAAATAATCTTTGCCCTCATCTTGTTATGTGATGACATGCCACTGAGGGTGTTTAAATCACCATAGCTGCAAAAGATCTGAAAACAAACAGCTAAAATGGAACACTACAAATAGCTCAGCAGAATGCAAAATGTAAATGAATGTGATCATCTCAATTTAGAAAATGACTACTTCAGTTTCAAGTTGTGAAGTCATCTAAGTCTTAAACTTGGTTGCAGCCTTGAAATGTACTGTTTACTGGAAGTGATATACTGTAGTACAACATGCCTGCTTTTTTCTTTGTAAACAAAAAGGAAAATGCTATTTCAGTTTGCTGACTGTGTTAATAGATAGCAGACAGTAGTACTACAAGTAGACAAGTTAATCAGAAAAACACAGTTCTGTTAGATTTCATTCACCCTGTTTTATGTTAAACTGTTGCCAGAGTCTATAGATAGACCTGGGCTCCCTTTCTAAATTATTTCCACTTCCCACTTAACTTCCCACTTGCATTTGCATTACAGGCTTGGCACTGCAGTATCCAGCATAAAAAAGTACATCCTCAGGACCTGGGATATAATACTGGTCTGATGCAACTAAAAGGCTACTCCTTCCAAGAAACAAACAAAGTCAGTTTAAGCAGAGACCTTTCAAAAATGTACAAAACTAAGGATATTTTAATTCCTGCTAAATTCCAAAAGTACTGATTTGAAAATATGCACCATTTTGCAAACCCTCAAGTTGCAAGCTTGTTTGGGCCAATCACAGATTTATAGAAAATTCGTAACACAGGTCATTTGTGTTTGCATCAGTAAACAAAAAGCCATCCACTGCACTGCCTTTTGGCCCATCGAGTCTACTCTGCAGAGAATGCCCCTCAAAATAGATTAGAGAAGTTGGGACTATTTTCATCAGAAGAGAAGACTTGATACAAGTTTTCGAAGTCACAAGGGATAAGGAAAATCTTGTAAAAGGATGGTGAACAAGAGGTTAACACAGTTAATCAGAGATTTGGTGCAGAAACAATGGGCTAACTAGCCTCTTTCTGTACAACGATAATTCTGAGATTTTGTAACTCTGTAATCAACAAATATTAGAACAAAATAGTCCTAAATGCAACTTATATGATATACTTTGCTTTAGTATCCCAGCTACCAAATCAGAAGATAACTCGACAATTCATCAAATTAAAAGTCTATTTCAAAAAGATCAACAATAGGGTCTCATCGTTGCCAGCACTGGGATTTCAATATCAGTTATGTGTAAAATTTATTAGAAAATTTTAACAAATAATTAGCATCACATCTTACAGTTTTCTAATTCTGCTGGTCCGATCTGCTCAAATAAATCCCAAACTTAACTGCCATTTTTACAAAGGCATTTACAAACTTGAACATTTTTTAAATCATGGAAATAATCTTGCAGCAACAAGCTTTCATTCACTCTTAAATACCATTTATTTACAACTAAATCTTGTTCCATTTCCACATAGTTCTTGCTGACTCCTCTACATTCCGATCCACATGAGCTGGTCTCTGAGGATGCAAATAGTACATAACATTGATACCAGTTTATCATGTACCAAAGGTTTATGATAAACCTCTTTCATAGAATAGTGCAAAGTAAAAAAAGGGTCATTCAGCCAAATGTGCCTGTGCCTTTTATTAGTTCAATCCCCACTCCCTAACTACAAAGGCCTGCAAACTTCTCCTCTTTCAATAAGCATCTAATTCCCTTTTGAAGGGTCCCTTTCGGGGCAGCACGGTGGATCAGAGGTTAGCACTGTTGCTTCACATTGTCAGGGACCCGGGTTTTATTGCAACCTCAGATAACTGTCTGTGTTGAGTTTGCACATTCTCTCAGTGTCTCTGTGAGTTTCCTCCAGGTGTTCCATTTCCCTCCTACAATCCAAAGATGTGCAGGTTAGGTGAATTGGATATGCTGAAGTATTCAAAGATGTGTAGGTTAGGTATATTAGTCCTGGGTAAACGTTGAGTAATAGGATAGGGAAATGGGTCTGGATAGTGTACACTTCAGAGGGTTGGTGTGGACTTGTTGGGCCAAATGGCTGTTTCCACACTATAGGGATTCCTTGACTTAATCGACCATTTCTCCACCACACTAACAGGGAGTGCATTTCTAAATGCTAACCATTCGATGAGTGAAACACATTCTCCCTCACACACACGAGGGAGACGAAACACAGACTGAGTGACAGCTTTGTAAAACACCCCCATTCTGCCTGTAAAAATGACTCAGAGATTCCATTTGCTTCCCACTTCAACACACTGTGTTGCCATAGCAAGATTTCTGTCTCACGTCTACTCCAGTGAGGCTCAACACTTAGTTGGACAAACATCTTCTGTTTGGTGACCTGACAATCTTCAGGAGTCAACATGGAGTTTATCAATTTTAAACCATGAACACCTCCTTCCATGTCTATTACCACCCCCAAAATGGTCCATCATAAAACAGCTGTTTTCAGCACAGCCAAACCATTTTCAACTACTCATTGACCCCTGGATTCCCCCCATTAAGCTTACTTTCTTCATTAGCTTACTATCAACAATGCTTTTGTATGCCTGCCCTTTTTACTCTCCCTCACTAGGTTCCCTCTCCACCTATCTGTTCACTCCTCTCTAACAACACACCCCACCACCAAACCACCCAGCATTAGCAAAACAACCCCTTTTCCCAGTTTCTTCCAGTTTTGAAGGAGGGTCACTGAACTTAAAATGTTAAAGGTCTTTCAACAGGTGTTAATGGAGAATTCCCCGATCAATTTGTTTGTGTCTGTCTCAGGACTCTAGTGAGGAAGTTAGAAAGCCACAAAAGAATAGATTCCATTTTTACATCTTTAACATATTGTGAACTCAAGGGTTAAAAATTCCACTACTAAAAGGACTCACTACAGTATTGATTGCATGCTTGTCCTCTTACAGAATGAGATGGGATATCACAGCAGGGGGTCTGACTGACTCCAGGAGAACAGAATCCTCTGGAGCCATACATATGGATTTCACTTCCAGCCTCAGGCAAAGGTGTTTGCCCTCTCTGGACAAGACCGATAGCCATGGCCACAACTGCCTCCTATTCCCATTACCATGCTTCCCAACCTATTAACATGGGCATGTGAATCCAACAAGAGCAAAGCACAGTCCTCCTGCCTAAATCCCTATCCATCAACAGATGATGTGCAGATTAGGGGGATTGGCCATGGGCAATGCAAGGATAGGGTAAAGGACTGGGTCTGGGTAAGGTGTTCTTCAGAGGATCGGTGTGAACTAGTTGGGCTGAACGTTTTCACACTGTGGGGATTCAATGATTCTATGATTATGAAGAATACCATAACCAGTTCCTGTAAACCATTCGCTACTAGTCACAGGAAGTCAGCAATCACCGTGCATTATAAAATTGTAATTACCTGTCTTAGATAATGTAACAGCAATCAGCCATGTGACTTGTAGACCTCTGTATTATTTCTATAAAATGTACTGATTTTGTCTGCAGAGCAGAGATTCTTCGAGAGGTGCCACCACAAGGCGGCTATGAGTTTCCTTTGTTGTCACCCAGAACTTCTCGCCAGCTATCCAGAAATAAAGCATCGACTTTTTAACTGAAATTTGGGTCGTCAGGAGTCGAGAGTCGAACTTCCACACTAACACCCACAATTCTTTGTTTTATTCTTCCTCATTTTGCCATTTTTCTTTTGCCAATTACCTGAAATCTATGCCTTCTGCTTCTTGATCTTTCCACCCAGGTGCCTTGTGCAGACTCTATTTTGAATACTTTGGTCCACTCCTCCCTTACTTTGAACACTTCCTCAACCTCATTATTAGATTAGATTCTCTACAGTGTGGAAACAGGCCCTTTGGCCCAACCAGTCCACACTGACCCTCCGAAGAGTAACCCACCCAGACCCATTTCCCTCTGACTAATGCACCTAACACTATGGGCAACTTAGCATGGCCAATTCACCTGACGTGCACATCTTTGGACTGTGGAAGGAAACCGGAGCATCCAGAGGAAACCAATGCATACACAGGGAGAACGTGCAAACTTCACAGAGTCACCAGAGGCTGGAATCAAACCTGGGACACTGATGTTGTGAGGCAGCAGTGCTAACCACTGAGCCACCATGCCGCCCCTCCAGAACACAAAGAGAAATGCACACAGTCACATGCACTTCGGCCCTCCAAGCCTGTGCCAATCATCACGTCCTAAAAAAAAAACCTTCTGCCCATATTCAGTCTGTACCCCTCAATTCCCTCCCTATTCATGTAACCATCCAGGTGCCTCTTAAATGTGCCTGTTTCCTCCACCTCTTCTGGCAGTCTGTTCCAGGATCCCATCATTCTCTGCATGAAAAACTTCCCTCGCACATTTCCCTTAAACTTTTCCCCTCTCACCTTGAACCCGTATCCCACTGTACTTGAAACTTCAGCCCTGGGAAAAAGCCTCTGACTATCTATGCCTCTCAATTTTGTTGACCTCTACCAGGTCTCCTCTCAGCCACCGTCCTTCCAGTGAAAACAATCCTAGTCTTTTTAACTTTTCCTCATAGCCAATGCCCTTGAGACCAGGCAACTTCCTGGTGAACCTTCTCTACATTCTCTCCAAAGCTTCCACTGCTGTCTGGTAGTGTGGTGACCAAAACTACACGCAATACTCCAAATGCAGCCTAACAAGGGTTTTGGTATGGCTGCATCATGGTTTGCCAACTCTTGTACACCATGCCCTGGCTGATGAATGCCAGCATGCCATATGCCTTCTGAATCACCTTGGCCACCCGTGATGCCACTTTTAGGGAACTGTGGGCTTGCACACCCAGATCCATCTAAATGTTCCTAAGGGTTCTGTCATTTTCAGTATAATTCACACCTAAATTTCAATCTCCAAAATGCATCACCTCACATTTGTCTGGATTAAACTCCACTTGCCATTGCTGTGCCCAAGTCACCAATCTATCTACATCCTGTTGTATCCTTTCACAATCGTCAGCACTGTCAGCAACTCCACCATTCTTCGTGTCATCTGCAAACTTACTAATCAGACCACACATTTTCATCCAGATCATTTATATATGCTACAAACAACAGAGGACCTAAGACTGATCCCTGTGGAACACCACTAGTTACCCAGTCTCCATTCTGTAAAACATCCTTCCACCGCTACCCTCTGCCTTCTATGACCAAGCCAGGTTTGTGTCCGTCACATCAGCCCACGCTGAATCCCATGTGATTTTAGTTTCTGGACCAATCTGCCAAGTGGGACTTTATCAAATGCCTTCCTAAAGTCCTGCCCTTTCATCAATTATCTTTGTCACCTTCTGAAAAAAATTCAATCAGGTTGGGATGAAGACATGACCTTCCCTGTACAAAGCCATGCTACCTATCGCTAACTAGCTGGGCAGTTGATTTGCAGTCATTTCACCCCCCCCATCCAGTTGACATCCTCAGTGCCCTGGAGCCTTCCGTGAAGCGCCGATGTACTGTCCCGCAGCACTTCACAGGAGCCTCCAGAACACTGAAGATGCCACCCAGGTAGGGGGCAAAATGTCTGCAAATCAACTTCCCAGATTGACAATTATACCCACAACCACAACAACCAACACCCGAGCTACAAGTCTTTACACAAACCTTGTCAACTAACTCATCCATTTTCTTCCAAATTTGCATACATCTTGCCCCTCCTCTCCAAGAGCTACCCCACCACAGACATCAGGCTCACCGGCCTATAATTTCCAGGATTACCCCCGCTTCCTTTCTTCAACAAGGGAACAACATTGACTAATCTTCAATCCTCTGGAATCTTGTCTGTGGTCAAACAGGATGTGAAGATATCTGCTGATGCCCTAGCTATTACTTCCCTTGCTTCTCACAGTAACCCTGGATAGATCCCATCTGGAGACTTGTCTACCTTAATACAATTTAGGATACCCAAAACTTCCTCCTTCAATATATTGACATTCTCTAGGGTATTCACACACTCATTCCTGACCTCAACATCAGTCATGTCCTTCCCCTTGGTGAATACCGATATAAGTACGCATTACTCTCTCCCACTTCCTGTGGCTCCACAAGCAACCTCCCGCCTTTGCCCTCGAGTGGGCCTATTCTTTCCCTTGCTACCCTCGTCCTTCTAATATATGCATAAAAAGCCTTGGGATTCGCTTTGACCCTTATTGCTAAAGGCATTTCATGGCCCCTTTTAACCTTCCTATTTCTGTGTTTAAGTTCCTTTGAATTTCTCAGTACTCAACTGCCTCAGCAGTTTGTAGCTGCCTAGACCTATTGTATGCTTTGTCTTACATGCGTCCTAGCTCTGGACTCCCCCACAAGGGGGAAACATCCTTTCCACATCCATCTTGTCAAGACCATTCAGGATTTTATAAGTTTCAATTAAATCCCTCCTCATACTTCTAATCTTCAGTAGAAGTGACCCCAGCCTGTTTGAAATAATTATCGTATTCACTTACTTATGTTGCCTTTTACATTTTTTAAACTTAGTTTACTGATTTATTTACGACATTAACACTCAGAGTAGAATTGACCTTAACCACATACCAGAGACACATGAAACAGCAATCTTTTTTCTTTGTACAACCATTTCCAGTTGGCTCTAATGAATTAGTTGGTCTACTGCTTTAACTGTTCCTCTTTTAAAAGAAATCAGCTCATTTATCCTCATAACTGGATCCTCCCAACATCTCAGTGAATCTGTTATATCCTCTGAAAGCGCTGAAACCACAGCCTGCAGCAGCTCCCCATCACCTGCTTAAGAACTAGGGATGGTCAATAAATGCTGGCCCAGCCAGCACTGCCCACGTCCCCAGAGAAAAATCATTTACTGTGCAAATCTGGCCCTTCTGCTTTGATCGCAATCCATGACCACGTGTTCACAACTCTTCTGCATGGAAACCAGATTTTTCTTTCCTCACTCTCTGAAGCCATTGGCCATTTTTACCAATTCCTACCTCACCTTAACCTTCAGCTCTCCTGTCTTCTCATGTTAACAGAAATCCTTCGATCTTGATACTACTCTAGGAAACATTTGCTGTACTATCTACAAAACCTCAACAGGCTATACTAATGGCTTGGGGACATGAGCCCCAAACCAATCATGATAGCCGGTAGAATTTGAATTTGATGAATGAATCTGGAATACAAGACCAGTCTCTCAGTAAAGGTGACCATGTAACTACCATCAATCATTGTAAAAATCGATCTGGTTCACTAATGATCGTTTGCGATCTGCTGTCCTTCCCCAATCTGGCTGACACTTGGCTCCAGGCTCTCAACAATGTCCTCTGAGATAGTTTAGCAAGCAGCTTGGTTCTTCGGGCAATTGGGATGGGTAGTTAAGTGCCGGCACCAGCGAGTGGCACCCACATTACATGAAATACAAAACAAACATTTTTAAGGCTAGTGCAGAAAATGGAACACGCATCAGTGCAGACCTAACATGTATTTTTGAGGGTCAGAATACCTTATTTTCTTTTGAACTCTACTGTTCACTTAATAGTAAAGATGACCTGGTGCTGTGCCAATGTATATAATTCCTGAAGAAGGGCTTATGCCCGAAACGTCGATTCTCCTGTTCCTTGGATGCTGCCTGACCTGCTGCGCTTTTCCAGCAACACATTTTCAGCTCTGATCTTCAGCATCTGCAGCCCTCACTTTCTCCTATATAATGGAATAATACAGATTACTGTGTGCTGTGCTGATGGCATATGACGGAAACAGTATTATGACAGGGTGCTGTGCAGATGGAAGGACAATGATCTTAGTGGGTGCTGTGCTGACAGTATTTTCTGTATCAGTCAATACTGTAACTGTATTTACACTCTGCAACAAATTGAAACATTATTATTCAGGGCCTACATTGGTGGTCCAGAGCAAACGCAGCTTCCTCCAACACGTCCAGCTTTGAGCGCGACGATTTGGCTGAAACGGGACTCTCCTGTTCAACAGTTTGCATCTTTTCCCCAAAAACATCTTCCAGATAAAGTAGTGCTTTACTTGTACCTAATTGAGCTTACTGTATTCCATTCTCACAATGTGGTCTGCTACACGCTGGCAAAACCAAATTCAAGCTGGGTAACCGCTTTGTGAAACACCTCAACTCCAAATGCAAAATCTACCCTGACCTTCTAGTTCCTTACTATTTCATTAAGCCATCACATTCTGTTTTGAAGAGTCAAATTAGACTCACTGTTCTTTCTCCACAGATGCTCCCACACCTGCAAAAGATCCCCCAGGACTTTCTGGTTTTATTTCAGATTTCCAGCATCGACAGTATTTTACTTTGGATTTTCAATTTTACTCAAAACCTTGATTTCTGAAAGCCTCAAGTGAATCTTCCCTTAACCTTCGCAGCTCCAACAGTACAACTCCACCTTCTTTAGTCACTTCATATTGCTGAAACACCACATTACATCCGTCATCTACAGTTAGTTCTTTCAAAAAAATACTTACTTGTTGAATGCACCTTGAATTTAGCAAATCTCACCAGTCTTACTTATCTCAGGGATCTATAAAAACTCAGTAAACATTCCATATGGTGTTTCTGTAGGATCGTAACCACAATTTGGTCTTAGAGGTTTCCACATTTCTTCCAAGTTGATTCTGAGAATCAGCCTGTTTTTTCCGCACTAAGAAACAAAGCAGTATTTTTCATCAGAAGGTCTGAAGCATATGGTGCACTCTCTCCACATACCACCTGATGTGCCAAGTACTTTCAACAATTTGCTAATTTTAAGAAACATTGCATTTGAACTTATAGACTTTATACTTACACTTTTATAAGTAAGTATATTCACTTTTGATTATGAAACCAGGTCTCTACTTAACTTCATCAGTTTGGACTGAAATAGGTTTCGTAGCAGAAGTCTGTTTAAATCAAGCACCGACATTACTCAAAGCAATGTAATTATTAAATCATGAACAAATGCATAGGGCAAATTACATACAGGATCGACAGAAAAAGATAAGGCCTCTATATTATAGGAAAGGAAGAGAGCTTAGAAAAACCATAACTGAACAATCGAGAGAAAAGTCCAAAAAACCAAAAATGTAGAACTTTGACATAACAATGATTTAGATCTCTGGCCAAAGTACAGAAGAAAGGCAGGAAACCTATCTAGTAGGTTATTGAAATACATCAGAGTCGATAAAGTGTGGTGCTGGAAAACAGACAGCAGGACAGCATTTGAGGAGTAAAGGGTTGACGTTTTGGACTTAACCCTTCATCAGGACTGGTTAACTCTAGTCAACTCTTTATGAGTTCTGATTAAAGTTTAAGCCTGAAATGTCGACTCTCTTGCTCCTCAGATGCTGCCTGACCTGCTGTGCTTTTTCCAGTGCCAAACTTTATCAACTGACTTATCCAGCACCTACAATCCTCACTATCTCAGAGTTATTGAAACACATCATACCACAAAAGACAGAAAAAAACCCACAAAGCGTATATCCGTTTCACATGCCATACAGAAACTACCACAGAACATTACCACTCCAGCACAATATACAATGCAGAATTAACAGAAACATTTATTTTTCAGAATATAATGTACTAAATTTTCCCTACCATTATATGAGCTACACTGACAACTAGATCTCGCCTATTGTTTTCAGGCAATTGCCCATTTAGTGAAATCTTCATAAAGCAACTGACACTGAATGTTCACTTACTGAAACAAGAATCAGCAACTTCCTCCTTGTGCAGTGCAAAACACTGACAAAGTCAATAGAAGCAGCAATTTTCTAACCATTGCCATAACTTTCTAACATGCACCGCAAAATGTCCTGACGACAATAGTGAGAAGTTACTTATAGGAACACCATTTATTGAAACCAGCTGCACCTCTCAAAATGCTGATTGCACTTAATTGCTTCCTCAGTCTGTGCGTCAGTTTCCATGCAAAATTAAATTTTGTTTTATGCTCCATTTATTCTAAAGAACAGGTTTCTCTTGTGCCAGCTTTCATGTGCACTGTTCTAGACACTTGCTTTAAAAAATATACAATGTGTTGAAATGGTTGATTCTTGTAGGATGGACACTGGACTTCAAAAAGACTATGCATGTTAGAAAGTCTCATCTACCAATAACACAATGGACAAATTCATAAAAGAGATAGATTGGCAAACAAGAGGTCAAGGAAATGCTTCTACAACTTTCAGTCATGGATTTTGTCGGGCAGGTAAGCCCTTCAGGATTCGGCCAGTTCAGTCATTTGTGGTCCTACTCTGCCACTCTTGGCGGCAGACATTGAACTGACCTGCTGAGAGTACATTCTCTGCAACAGTTACTGCTATTCTTCTTTCATGTGGTGTTGAACATGAAGAAGCACCGATTCATCTGCTGAGAATGGTCAGTAGATTTGCAGTCACCGTTGAGGACCCTCAGGTCGACTGTCAACATCAACTCATGGAGGAGAAATAATTTATTATTCTGCCTGCAGAAATATGTAAGCTCAGCCTCAAGTTAAAATTCTGAACCCCTCACTCATTACATTTCTTCAAATCGTTTAGCATGAGAGGTCACTGTCCACTTGAGATAATGTTCCTTCCTTTTTAGTGATGCACATTTTAGGTTCCCGTAACCTCAGTTAAAGTAAAATGCAGGTCCTGACTTCTCCTTTTGTTTTCTTTGGGATTCTGTAGAAAAATGGAGTGTGTTATATTGAAACAAACCAAGTCCAAACACAAGGCAAAAAAAAAATTCAGTTCTGAAACTGAATCCAATTCTGCGTTTGGACATTTGCTGGAGAATTTTGAATCTGCAAGGAATTATGCTGACAACCATTTGAGGATTATCAGTCAGGCTCAAAATAAGATGGACTTGTGTGTACTGAAAGTCACATATATGAATCTATAGGACCCTGTTCTTTATGGACGTATACATGCATTATGCCTATTTCAACTCAACAAAATAGGTGACAGTCATTCATTGGTTCATTTCTCAGTCGAGTGTTCACACCAATCAGAGCCAATCTGCCTGGTTTAATGTTTACTCTGGATCAGTGTCGCTGGAAGAGCACAGCAATTCAGGCAGCATCCGAGGACAGGCAAAATCGACGTTTCGGGCAAAAGCCCTTCATCAGGAATAAAGCCTGATGAAGGGCTTTTGCCCGAAACGTCAATTTTGCCTGTCCTCGGATGCTGCCTGAATTGCTGTGCTCTTCCAGCGCCACTGATCCAGAGTCTGGTTTCCAGCATCTGCAGTCATTGTTTTTACCTGGTTTAATGTTTAGCAATGCTCTTATCTATCAATCAGTATAAATAGGCGCATTCATCATGTAATGCTTCTACCTGAGCCCACTTGCCAACCAAGCAACATTTGCCTCACATGCAAAAAAAAGTTAATTTTCCAACCAAATTGTGTTTTTTATGAAATTTTCTGATGAGTACAATTGCAAAGCTTTGACAAAATGCAATGTTTTTTCAACACTACATAAGTTCTGTACTGCTAAATAATTTGGCTCCTCAATGGAGGCCAAATGTATAGAACTTAAAAACAAAAAAAAAGTGCAAACAGCATTTCAACACTCAAAACCATCAAAATCTACTGACCCAATTCACTGATACAAATTTTGTTAAATGTAGAAAAAACTCCCAAAGAACTACAGATGCTGGAAAGCAAAAACAAAAATAGAAATAACCAGAAAAATTCAGCTGTTCCAACAGCATCAGTGGCCCTTCTTTTGCACCAAAGGGTCACTGGACCCTATATGTTAATTCTCCTTTCTCTCTGTGGATGCTGCTAGACCTGCTGAGTTCTTCCAGCAATTTCTGTTTTTGCTTCTTGTTCAGTAGTTCACTCAGCCACCTGTCTCTCACCTGAACCATTCTGCAGCCTTGAACATTATCAATCAGCTGACATTCTTCCAGTAAATCTCCTCCATCACCTACCCCAGGGGTTCACAACCTTTCAGGATCAAGGCAATGAAACAAGCAACTCCACACAAACCGATATTTTCATTTACAATGCTTATGCCCTTACCGGAGATTTGTAACGTAGTGCATACAACATGCTCAAGAAGGATTAATGTTTCAAATCCACTGGCAAAAGTTCACCATCTTAGACTGCAAGCACACATTTTCAAATTCTGCTGAACACAACTGGTTCTAACAGTTCATGACAAGAGATCAAAACAAAACAAAGTCAAGTAAATTGCAGTTTACTGGGTTAGTGGAAAACCTGGGCCTGCTTGAACAGAGTCTTCATCAGTATACCCAATGTTGGCCAGCACATAGTGGTGTTCACTTATATCAGTGGGTTCCAAGATCTGCAAAGCAAACTTTCCACTAAGAGATAATGTCTCCTGCAGCACTTCCTCACTATCAGCTGACATATGAATTTGCCTTTTAACCGTTTTGTCAGACAGAATGGAATATTGTTTTTCTTTTTTGCAGCATCAGCTTCTAACATCACATCTGCAGTCTTTTTAACGTGCAGGCATGACTAAGGTTTTAACAATGATATGGGAATTCTATGGTTTTGCTGCAAGCACAGCCATCAGCTAACAGCCTCTTCAGTTTTATCCATCCGACTTTGCATCTGCGAGAGGTTTTGGTATTTCAAGCTGTTGTTCAAGCGTGTGTTTGTTTGCAAGAGATGGATGTTTCAATTGTTAATGGCTTAGCTTACTTGGCCCCACCAGAGTGTTTGCCAACTTGCAAATGAGACATTCAAGGAAGGGGCAAGATGCATCACCTGACGAGGAAAATCCAAAGGTCAGATCACTTTCATTGTATCGTCTCTGAACAGTTCTTGCTTTTCATTCCTTTGGGTTTAAATGTTTCATTGAATGCATTAGAAGAGCAAGCATCCCTTCTGAGGAGAACCTTATCCATTTCATCATGGAATCTAGTCTAAGATTGGATTAGTGATTTTAAAAGACATTTGGACAGGTACATGACTTGGAAAAGTTTAGAGGAATATGGGCCAAATGCAGGATAGTGGGACTAGTTTAATTTGGGAAACTTGGTCAGCGTGGATGAGTTGGATCGAAGGTTCTGTTTCGGTACTGTATAACTCTATGACTGCATCCGAGGAGCAGGAAAATCTACGTTTCGGGCAGGAGCCCTTCATCAGGAATGAGACTGGGAGCCTCCGAGGTGGAGAGATAAACGGGAGGGGGGTGGAGTGCGGAGAAGGTAGCTAAAAGTGCAACTTAGCTCCTGCCCGAAACGTATATTTTCCTGCTCCTCGAATGCTGCCTGACCTGCTGTGCTTTTCCAGCAACACTCTAATCTTGACTCTGATCTCCAGCATCTACAGTCCTCACTTTTGCCTTTAAGTCTACAGAAGTGAACGGCACTTCTTCCTGAGAGTTTCATGTCATTCATTAACCTCTGATTTACACAAAGAAAATAAAGTCAGAAAGAGAAGCACAGGGATATTTAATTGACTGTAAAATGTACAATTAGGCCATTCAGTCCACTGAGTCTGCTCCATCACTGATTATCTGATAATCTTCAGCTCCACATTCCTGCATTACTCCCATAATTCTGTATATTCTTACTGACTAAAAGTCAGTCGATCGTGGCCTTGAATATACTTAATGGAGTCCTCTGTGGTAAGAATTCCCCAGATTCACTACCCTCAGAGAAGAAATTCTTCCTTCTGTTGTAAATGTGCAACTGCTTATTCTGAATTATGCCCCCTGGTCCTAGACTGTCCCACAAGGGTAAACAGTCTTTCTGCATCTACCCTTTCAGCTCCCTCAAGAATCTTTTATGCTTCAATATGGTTGCATCTCATTCTTCTAAATTCCCAGGTGTACAATCCCAAATCAACAAAAAACACTGCTCATTCCACTTGTTCCAAAAGCATCAAACAAATTCCACAATCTAAAAATAGGCATATAACCCCTTTTTGTTTTAAACTGCTGCTAACGGCATACATTGTGTATAAAGATCAAAGTAACAACGAGATTGGAGATCAGACTTATTAGTCGGAAAGTTGAATCAGGGTATTGATGGTCGAAAGCAAGCCACATTGCATCTCTGAAGTAGAGGTAGGAGGCTGGAAGAATACAGCAAGCCAAGCAGCATTCGGACGTGCAGAAGTCGACGTTTCGGGTGTAACCCTTCTTCAGGACTGGGGTGGGTGTGGGGGCGCAGCAGATATAGTGGGTGGCAGGGCAGGGTGGTGAAGTATGGTTAGAAGACAGGTAGAGGGTACAACCTGGTTGGTCAATGGGAGGAATGAATCCGATTGGTGGTAGGGAACAGTGGAAGGGAGGGGGAGGGACTGGGAAGGGAGGTTATTTGAAATTGGAGAACTCAATGTTGAGTGCTCTGGGCTGTAGGGTGCCCAGGCAGAAGATAGGAGCTGTGGTGTGTTTTGGCAATGGAGGAGACCAAGGATGGTCATGTCAGAAAAGGAGTGGTTGGGGGAATTGAAATGGGCGGTGACTGGGAGGTCCGGTCAGCCCCTGCAGATATGGCTGTGATGCTCGGTGAGCTATTCCCTGAGTTTATGTTTGGTCTCCCCAATGTAGAGAAGACTTGATGCAGTAAACTAGATTGGAAGGGAGGCATCTCTGAAAGCTCTCTCAACCTCTTAGTCCCTGTCGCTAGTCAAGATTTAATTACTCCTAGTCAAAATATGTATGACCATAACTTATTTTTTTAGAAAGGTGCTGGCCAAAGAGAAGCACATGGACGGATTTTAGGCTTTTGTCTTCTATGGACTGAACATTCAAATTGCATTTACTCTCAATTTGGAGCAGCACAGGGAATGCATTTCAATCCAACTGAATAACACATTTGCAACTAGCTGTCTACAGACACTTGTATTTAAATGTGCAAAACAAAAGGTCTCACATTAAGCATGCCTGCTGTTTCTAACTTTCATGCCAGTAACAAATATGGAAGGTTTTTTTCCAAATTGCATCTTGAACGCTATACGCAAAACATTTTTTAAAACTAAATGGCTCATTTTGACAAGATTTCACGTGCTCAGTTTTCCTGATTTTCAAGAAAATTAGTTAAACTTTTATGAACATTACAAGAACCCAAATATTGGATTTCACTCAAGTGTGCAACAATCAATTGGATCACTCTCTTTTCCAGTGTAAACTATCAAGCTAAATTTTAAAAAAAATTCATGCCAGAAATTGATCTGGACACACAATATGCTAGGATTGGTTTTAGTTCCCGGAAAAACTTTTCTGCATAGTCAACTATGGCGGCACGGTGGCACAGTGGTTAGCACTGCTGTCGCACAGCGCCAGAGACCCGGGTTCAATTCCCGCCTCAGGTGACTCTGAGTGGAGTTTGCACATTCTCCCCGTGTCTGCGTGGGTTTCCTCCGGGTGCTCTGGTTTCCTCCCACAGTCTAAAAATGTGCAGGTTAGGTGAACTGGCCATGCTAAATTGCCCGCAGTGTTAGGTGAAGGGGTAAATGTAGGGAAATGGGTCTGGGTGGGTTGCACTTCGGCGGGTCGGTGTGGACTTGTTGGGCCGAAGGGCCTGGTTCCACACAGTAAGTAATCTAATCTAATCTAATCAAAACTGTTCAGTAAAATGTTGCATCACCCAGCCTTACCAGATTTGTGTGTTGAATTCTTTTCTAATCTTGTTAAAATCTTTTGATTTATTGGTTTGAAGATGAGCAATCCAAGATGCAGCTTTCCGTTGGTTGAAACTGCAAATTACTGAGACAGTACATAAAGCAATTTTCAACAATTTTTCAAAGTCCTTACAGGACAGAAGCAATATTTAGCAAAGGTATCAGTGAACAACACTTGCAGAAATATTGGCAAAAATGTTACAAGAGCAAGGCTCAGCTATAATTATTAGTTAACCTCAAATTAAAAATGGAGGTTTGGGATGGGGAATATATTTTTTCCCCTCAAAGGTAATGACAAGAAAAGTCCAGATTTCTAATCTTGGTCTGTCTTATTCCAGCAGTAGAGTGCAAGCAAAACAAAACAAGCCTCTCAATCCAATGCAATTCTTTAATCTGTGCAAGTTATTTGATGCCTACCATCATGCACTGTTGATAATTAATAATGAGCTGGGAAACACTAAAATAGAATTGCACTGAAAGGAAAAAGAAAATTAGCTACAAGATGATATAGCCACTAAATCTAATAATAACAAAACTACTACAAATCAAAAACATGGGACTGCTGGAAAATGACTGTCAAAAAAGCGAACAAAATACAGACATCTTTTCTTTTTTTCAAACACTGCCAGAAATTATATAAATATCTTTCTGATTATGCGAAATAATACACTTTAGTTTGTCACTCACTATGCTTGGCTTTTGTATAATCAATTTCTCACAACTGTGCAAGAATTCAGAGAAAATATTTACAATTCCGACAATTTAAACAACAAAGACTTATCCCCATTGTAATTTAACTACTAGTTTTAAGCTGCACAAGTAAAATGTCACCACAAAGTTCAGAAATTCATCTAAAAAATATCAAAAGCATGCAACCCAGAAAAGGTAGGGTTTATTCCAGGTACGCAAACTGAGCTCAATGTTGCTTCAACTTCAGTCAGCATCTTAGAATGAAACAGGGCAAAAGTGAGGACTGCAGATGCTGGAAACCAGAGTTTAGATCAGAGTGGTGCTGGAAAAGCACAGCAGGTCAGGCAAATCTACGTTTCGGGCAAAAGCCCTTCATCAGAAACGTAGATTTTCCTGCTCCTCGAATGCTGCCTGACCTGCTGTGCTTTTCCAGTACCACTCTGATCTAAAATCTTAAAATGAAAGCTACATCATCACCAAAATAATAGATATACATTACGCAAGGACAGGGTCAGACTCTACTGTGATACTTTTGTTGTAAAATAGTCTGCCAAATATGAACCCACCAACAGGGCCAATTTGTGAGCAACTATTGCTTAGTTTTGGTACAAAGAGATAGTACCTCTGCAAGTAATCAGCCCCTTCAGTGGAAAATACAGAAACTTGGAGAGAATTGAAAATGGATTCATCTTTTCCTGATTTCCCTTTGACTGTGCAATCACTTGCATCCAACAGCACAAATATGATCATGAATGCACCAAATAGTAATTGCTGTTTCATTATTTTTAGAACTCATGTACCAATTTCAACAGCAAGAAATAACTTCAAAAATTCTAAAGTCAATCACCTCAATACTGCACAATATCTGAACTCAGCTCACCTAAATGAAACATCATGAGATAATCATGCAATTTAATGATGAAAACAAGGAATCCAGTTGTTAACATGTTGTATATGATCCACACTGGGTGTGTGCTTGTGACCTACAAAGACATATTTGTGACTCATGCGAGAACAATTCAACAAAATCCACCCTAGTCCTATTGTTCGTATAAATATTTTTGCAAGATGAACCTTCTGATATCAGTCAGACAATTATCTTTCTTTGAACTCATGTCCTTTGCCTAACCTTGTGGTTTTAGTTTCAGGATCCCAAATTAACCTTATCAATTTTGTTTTCTATCTTCTGCTCATCTACAAGTTATCTTTCAGATGCCTTATCAAGTTCAGAAGCTGAGTCCCTGCAATTTTTTACAGAGATTCATGTTCATGTTAAGGTATAGAGAACAAAGATAGGTAAGTGGAACTGATTCCATTTCAGCAACGATCCAAGTAAATGGTTCAACAGGTCCAACAGCTAAATAACCTACTCCTAAGACTATAAGAGCAAAGTTAGGCCATTTGGTCTATATGTCCTCTCCACCATTCAACCATGGCTGCTACGTTTCTCAGTCCCATTCTCCTGCTTTCTCCATATAAACTTTGATTGTCTTACTCATTAAGAATCTCCATCTTAAACTCAATAACTTGGCTTCCACAGCCTTCTGTGACAACAAATTCATCACCCTCTGGCTGAAGAAATCCCTCCGCATCTCAGTTCTGAAGGGTTGCCCCATTACTCTGAGGCTGTGCCCTTGGCACCTCATCTCTTCTACTAATGGAAATATCTTCTCTACTTCCACTCTAACCAGACTCTCAGTATTCAGTAAGCTTCAATCAGATCACCCCTCATCCTTCTAAACTCCATCCAGTACAGACCCAGAGTCCTCAACCATTACTCATATGATAAGCCCTTCACCCCAGGATAATTTTTGAGAAACTTCTCTGGACTTCCCTCCTTCTTTCGATAAGAGGCCCAAAACTGTTCACAATATTCCAAATGTGGTCAGACTCACCACATAAATGCAGTGGCTACTAGAACAGGTTATAGGCTAGGAATACTGCGCTGAGTATCTCACCTCCTGACTCCCAAAAGCCTATCCAACATCTACAAGGTCCAGGTCAGGAGTGTGATGGAATACTCCCCACTTGGCTGGATGAATGAAGCCCCAGTGACACTCAAGAAGCTTGACACCATCCAGGTCAAAGTAGCCAGCTTGATTGGCACTATATCCATTCTCTCCACCATCGACGCTCAGTAGCAGCACTGTGTACTATCTACAAGCTGCACAGCAGAAATTCACCAAAGATCCTCAGCCTTCTGCAAATGACAGTCCAGGAATCTCTCCCATTCTTAGCCATCTGCCACTTGCACATGCTGGAACATTTACAGGTTGGTCCTCAACTTATTTGGGGCTCCATTATAAACATATCTTTTAAAAATATCTTTTGTGGTATGCTTGGTAAGGTACTTCAGTGGTTTGCCTCCAGATCAACACAAACTCCACAGCTGTCAAAGGCCTTTCAAAGCAAGGGAGAGACAGAGTGTTATGGGGCATCAAGTAGGAAATGAAATCCTCAGGAAGAGCTCTGTAATTGTACCTACACTGTTGACAGAGCGGTAGAATTATGTCCTCCACCAGGTGTCCTCTTCACATGCTATGCTCCTGTGAAGCCCCTCGAATTTAATATGTTAAAGAAAATGTATCATGAAGACAATGTATATTTTTGAACGTATACACTCTATGATTTTATATATAAATGCAATTTATTGTTATTGATATTCTCCAACATTAGAGATCATTTCTCTGGTCCTTGTCAGCACTAATTCCTGTACCTGAACATGTCAATTGTTTCTTAGTAACCAGAACAGGACACAGCATGGGAGATATGTATTGATCAAGGTAGGCTATATTTGCCAATGACAGCCTCTGACTTGTATTCAACTCTAGATAAACATTCCATCCATTCTTCGACAGCATCACATGTCTCACATCAACAATCGAAGGATTAAGCTAACCATCTACAGATGGTTTCATCCATAAATTGTAAATTAAAAAATACATCTCATTCAAAAGGTCCTCTCCATGTTTAAAACAATTAAAACAGATCAGAGATTTCCTTTATACAAAACGTATTTCTTTTCACCTTGCAGAATTTTGAGCATACTTCATCAAAGAGTGAAGCATCAGGTTTTGAGTTGAGAGATTCTATGGGAACTTTTTAATGCAATATTTCACTACTTTAACTGTACACAGAAACTGTGAAATAATGAGCATACACACATTACTTCACACCACAATGCGCTTTCAGTGTTTCTGAGATTTTTCTTATGTGGTATGGACCAGACCAGGCCCTCAAAGCATATTATTGAGATGGCCTACACCTTATCATTTAACTTTTTTCAAAAAAAGGCAAGTGTAAGGCACTGCTTTACAGATGTGATTCAATAGGTGCACACTAAGTTTTAATCAAAACATACTTTATTCTTGCAACACAGTTAAAACACAAATAAAGAATTAGCCTAACTTTATTCTACTGAAATACTCAACAAGATAATGTATTATTTAATAACTAATCAACTTTCCAATATAGGTAGCATCCCATAAACACACCCTGCGGTGATGATGCTGTCACTTTAAGGGGTTATTTTTATGAGAGATTTAAGTCAGAGGTTCCGAACCCACTACTGAAGACCTCTTGGGTAAACAGCTAGGGAGGCCTCTGGGTTTTTTTTCTTTAACAACAGCCTGAATGCATGTGGCAGGCTCTCACTGATCCAGATTTCTGGGATTTGGTTTTTTTCAGAAACATCAGAAGTTCTTAGGGTCTTAAAAAAGTTGGGAGCTTCAGTGAACATCACCTGGCTGCTACCTCTGAATTTACTCTTCATGTTCTTTCCTTTTGGATTGGAGAACTACATGTGAGAATCTGTCTGAATTTTCCATTTTGCCAAGAGATGTTTTTATGCATTGTTACTATATTGGAACAGTTAATTAGTAATAGTTATTGTATCTATTATTCTGTGAAGTCGCCAATCTGTTAAGTTATTCTAAATTATTTTCTTTGGTTGTACTCTAACTACAGTGCTGAAATAAATTGTCTTGCTTCATATTGAATAGTTTGAAAGATTGTATTGCATCTGAGACACTTTACATTTGCTTTTAAAATGAGCAAAAATGTTAGGATCCAGTCTACCTTCTTAACATATTTTTGAGGGATCTGGTCCATAACACTTGGCAAAGGCAATCCATTCTTAAGTGCGGTCTCTCTCCAGTCCAGTAGAAACACCAAAAGAGACAAACTACCCTTTTTAATTTTTAAGAGGGTTTTTAAGACTTACTTGGGCAGCAGAGAACTCAAGTTTTTAGCTCTAGCAGCCAGCAGAAAACTTCTCAACTAATTGAAAGCAAAACCAAAAGCTTTGTGGGTCTGTGGAAATCCTGACTCCACTTTAAAAAGAAACCACCCAAGGATAACTCAAAGCGGTTTACCAACTGCCTGCTTGATGGAGACATTTCGGCACCACTGTGAATACAACCCTCTGGAAAAGGAGCAGGTCAGTACACATCTCTTAAAAGTACAATATTATTACACATGCAACAATATCTAATTATTGTTGGTAACAGACACAGCAAGTGCTGGAGAAACTCAGGACGTCTCACAGTATCTGGGGGGAGAAGAGCAGAGTTAACATTTTGAGTTCTTCTCTTCACAGATGCTGCCTGATCTGATGAGTTTCTGCAGCACTTGCTGTTTTTGTTTCAGATCTCCAGCAGTTCTTTCATTTAATACTAAATTATCCTTGAGTTGTTCTGACGAATTTTCCTGAATGATTCATTACAGCCGAGAAATTATGTACTATAAGAAATAGAACAAAGATTCACAAGAGTCCTAAAATCCCTACAGTGGGCAGCAGGCCATTCAGTCCATTGAGTCCACACCAACGTTGCAAAGAGCATGCTTCCAAGACCCATGCCACCCACCTTGCTATCGTTATAGCCCTACATCTCCAATGCCTAATCCACCTAACATACACATTCCTGAACAGTACAAATTAGCATGGCCAATCCATCTAACCTGCACATTTTTGCACTGTGATAGGAAACCAGAACACTCAGAGGAAACCCACACAAACAGGGGAGAATGTGCAATCTCCAAAGATTTTACCTGAGGGCGGAATTGAACCTGGTTCCCTGGTGCTGTGAGGCAGCAGTGCTAACCACTGAGCCACTGGCCAAGAGTTGAGCAATTTTTAAAAAACAATTAGGCCTTTGTGACAATGCAATAATTTATCCCAAATAACATACTGGAACCATCTAAATTATTAAAACAGCAAAAACAAGTGCCATCTTTTATCATCATTTTTCCTTTGTTTTGTGTTTATTTGCAACACATATTATTGGCTGGTTGTTTACAGTATCTCAGCAATCAGCACAAAATACTGATTTAAACAAGTTAATACCTGAGCCAACAAAGGTAGTGTACAAAATTAAAGTTGCATGGTTTGCCTCCAAATAGAGAGCAGCTCTCAAAACAACTTTTCAGGATTGGTGAAAACAGCAATGTAATAGATATGAACATTTTTACACCACAAAATAGACTCTGAAACAGAGTTTCTTAGAGGAACTGGAAGGATTCAACATTTCCAGCCTTTCTCAGGAACTTGCTTAGAGATAATATCTGTCCTTTCAGAGTAAATTTTACAGTCTAACTGTAAAAATCAATTTATTCAAAGTTATACACTCACTATGCATACCTTCAAACACTTTTGGTAATATAATGTAACTATTCAACCATACAAACTATCTGGCTGACCTTCCACAGCAACTGGAGCAGCACCTAAAGGTACAACTACAAACTTGAGGAAATTGCAACTTATTCATCTAGTCTTGGAGCAGAGTAATAGTGGACAGAATTGAGAAAACAAGCGCTTCCAGGTCTCTCCATCTTTTCTCTAACATCACAGCGGTGTAATTCTCAAAAATGGTTCAGGAAATGCCTCCAAGATGAGCAATGTGTAAAATATGGATTTAGGTGGACATCTCGTACAGAGAAATGCTTGCCACAATACGAGGTACAAACATAAGGTACAGGAATTTGTCAGACATTAAACAGCAAGCAGAAAAGGCAAGCTGGGATCTGCAATTGGAGAATGTCAATAAGGAAATGTACAACAAATGTTTGCATTAAATTCCACTAATTCATATTCATATTTTGTCAAAACTGAATTTTCAGATATTGGTTAATATCACAGCTCACATCATTAGACAACATCATTTTCTTTCACTCAGCTGTGACCTAGTCAGAGATGACAACATTTGTTATTATTTCAGGCAGCACGTAGATGCAAAGGAAGTGAGACAGGGATAATTCCAGGGTGACCTCAGGGTTATGCAGTGAGTGTGTATTCAGAAACCATTGTTGGACTGCCTTGCTGCAAATGGATAGAAACAGGAATTTTGCAAGGACAGTCCCTATGAGCTGGGCAACAGAACAGAGACATGGAGAATGATGATACAGCTAACTGCTCTGTGGAGAGGCAGTGATTTCAAATGTGACTTCAGGGCTGTGGCCAATGCCTAACTGGAGAGATTCAAACAGAATTACAGAAAAGGTGAACAGAGTTTGAAAGCACACCCTCTCTGAATTTCGTTCATTGACTCCATTGCCTTGCTGCAAATGGATAGAAACAGGAATTTTGCTGCAAATGAAGAAGTGTGGTGGATAGGAATTTTATCATCATCATCCTTCTTGTGTATTTCTAACTGACAAAGGAATAAGTCTAAGGCTAGGTCAGTTTCTGTAATAAAGTAATAAACCTTTTCCATATTTCACTTTAAATGCAGTTTCAAACAAAGAAGCTACAATTTATGTTGAAACTATGTTCAGCTATATGCTAAATTGTCAATTTAAAAAGATCCACAAGGCACCATCTTAGGTATAAGTATGTAGGTACAGAATCCTAACAACAAGATAGATAGAAAGAAAGAACGAAGTTAAACATTGCAGTAATTATAGTATAGCGTTGAGTACACATAACAATAACGTCAAATTTGCCAAACAGCAATTCTCTGCAACTAACTTAGCTGGTGCATTACAAATATAAACTATAGTAGTTTATATTTGTAGAGTTTAAAATATAAACAGTGCCAACAAAAAACTCCTTACTCTTCAAGTTCACATTTACCAATTCAGTCATAGAATTAACACTTGCGACATCTTTCACTTTTCTTACGTGAATTTCCTGTCACCAGTGTTAATTCTACCACTCTACACAAAATCTACACTTCAAAATGCACAGGCAATGAAATAGTTCAAGATGATAAAGTATTAAATAAAAGCAAATGTTAACTAGCTACATTTTTAATTTGTTACATAAGGTCATGGTTAACTAATCTGATTTATCTGAAAAAGATCAAAAAGCTGTTCTTTACCTTTATATCCAAACAAGCCTTTCAGTATGTACAAGAGAACAGAATCTTCAGTTTAGCATCATGATGTTACTTTATCACATTTATTCTTTCCTCACACTTTGCTTTCAGGTTCTATTGCAAAACAAGACTACACCTGCTGACTTGGCCTCAGGATGCAATACATATCATCCCAATGACATAAGGAACACAATTCCTAAAACCATCAAGTAAAAATATACTTTTTTTTTTAAACAGTATCAATCTGACCAACTTACAGCTAATATTAATTGCAGTTATACCAATAGCAGATGGCTTGCAATTTCAGAGTGAAAATTATAAATTTACAGCAAAAATTCAACACTCATTTTGCCAAAACTCTTCGATTGCCAAGCATGATCAGGCAATATTCTTCTCTGAGTTGAGCATTAAGATTGTCAGGATGAGCTTAAGAGAATTCATGGCACTGCAAACATGAGCAACAAGTTCTCCAAAGTCCTGGCTAATCTTGAACACAAAGGAAAATGAGTTAACTGGCATTAAATTTTAATGATTGAGGTCTTTACATTTCAGAAATATGGAAACTAGCTAGGGTTTTGTTGGAATATTAGCTTAACATGCAGAATATCAAATATTAACCACAAAACATTTTTGAAATAAAACTTGTAAAAAGCGATATAAAGATTTATTAATCTGTAGCAATATTTAAGAGATACAATATTACTATTGCAATAAGCTGCCATTTAAAACGTTTTACATCCTGCAAATTGATAGTCATCAATCCAAAGTATGCAACATGTATCATAATAGTGTGCTGAAAAATTAGAGTAGAGTCATGGAAAATAATTTCAAAAGTATTTCTAAATCTGCTCAAAGTATTACTTGAATTCCTCAGCATCTTGCCACTGTCATTCCATGAAGCATCAGAAGGTACCCTGGTATTCTTGATTAGAACTTGGACCACTATCAACAAAAAGTGCAAAGACAACTTATCAAGGAATTCAAAACATGGACTTACGCTGACCAGATTTTAAAAAACAGCACCATGAAACAAACAGTCATTATGCAGTAGCTCAGCTCTTAAGACGCCTGACTTCCAAAAAGATACATAATCCACATTTACATATAATTCTCAAAAATACATGTCTCTCAAAGTTATGTCATAATTGTTGTCCTGTTTCAGCTTTTCACTCCTTCACCTTCAACCTAGCTTCAGTTTCCTCAGTCTGTCTTCCAAGCAATGCTTCGCTCCAATCGATTCTGCCCTTCTTAAATCGTGCCAATATTCAATGTAAAATCAAAGCATTATAAAAATAAGGACAAAATGTTGGACCAAAGTGTAAACTGAATTACAGATGCCTCATTCTAATTCAATTATTTCTTGCCCTCTAAATCAACTTCACCTCAAGACAACATGACATTTTCACTGTGTAATGCAACAGGAGATCAACTGGTCTTTAGCGCAATCATATTTCCACTTGATTCAACAAAAAGAACATTGAGAATCTCAGCATTTTTAAACTAAATGCAGACTACTCCCAAATCTCCCATTACATTCTACAGCCTCTGGTGATTATTCGTCCATAATATGGAGTAGTCACTAGTGGATGATAACATGAAACAAACCTTCTTAGATAAGTTTTAAGGTTGTTTTTAATGGAAATTTATATATTTATCAACAAGAAATGCAAAATGCTACAGAAGCTGAAAATCTGAAATAAGAATGAATGAAAAAGGAACTAGGAGAAAGTGAGGACTTTAGATGCTGGAGATCAGAGTCGAGAGTGTAGTGCTAGAAAAGCAAAACAGGTCAGGCAGTATCCGAGGAGCAGAAAATCGACATTCTCCTAATGAAGGGCTTATGCCCGAAACGACATTTCTCCTGCTCCTCGGATGCTGCCTGACCTGCTGTGCTTTTCCAGCACCACACTTTAAAATAAGAATGAAAAGTCAGGCATCTGCAGTGAAAGATGCCAAGGTTTCATTTCAGGTAAGTAATCTTTAAACTAAACTGCAGATATAGCAAGATATTAACCATGTACAGAAACAAACACAGGGAAGACAGAGAAACAAAATGTCAGGTTGGATTGCAGGAAAGACTACATAATAAAATGGATGGTGAGGCAAAGCAAAAGGGGAGAATAATGGACCAAGTAAAGAACAAAAATGTGTCTAGATAAGATCAAAATAGCTACAGCAAAATCATTACCAAATTGTTCCTCCAAAAAAGAACATTGGCAGAGGTTATCATCTGATTTGCTAAATTCAACTATCGTGTCTAAGTGAAAAATAATTTTCCATTCCCAACTTACGCTCAGCTTCATCAGAACAACGAAATAGACTGAAGACAGAGTGTCTGACTTGGAATGGTACAAAAAGTTTAGATGATGTGCTGGGACACAGCATACTGACAAGTAATCATCTAATCTGCCTTCGGTCTCATTACATAGATGAAACTGTATCAGGAGCAGTTAATGCAACTTACTAAATTAAAATGTAAAGTTAACTACTGTACCACCCAAATGGTATGGGTGTTCTGGATGGTATGAGGAGAGAAGCACAGATGTTGAATCTCCCGTAGGTACACAAAAAGATGCTGTGGGAAGAGAAGGAGTGTTGAGGATGATTTAGAAGTGGACTAGGTTTGCAAAGAGAATGGTCTTGTCCAAATACTAAACTCAAGAGAAAGAAAGATATGAACAGAGTAACAAAACTAATAAATGTATTTGTTTCAACAGCTGATGAAGGAGCAGCTCTCCAAAAGCCAGTGCTTCCAAATAAACCCGCTGGACTATAGCCTAGTGTTGTTTGACTTTTAACTTCTCTCATCTAGTCCTTTAAACAGCAAGTGTATTATGTTCCATAGCAGTCCAGTCTGATTAGCAAAACTGGAACAGAATTTAAAGTTGCCACAGCAGGGAGTTTTACACCAAAGGTCTGGTTGATTCAAACCAACCCACAAAGCTGAAAGGATCAAGTACACCTTTTAAATTAGGTTCAATTAGGAAATACATTAGACAGCAAGGCATATTTAAACCAAATTGTTGACATCTCCCTCTCCAAAAAGAACAGATCCAAAATGCCGAATATCAACAATAAATCGATGCCACGTCAAACATGGTCCTACTGGAGTCAGACCAGTTGCTAAGAAGTACATTGATGTATTCTGCTGCTTCACAAGCAACGGGTAAGTGAAAGGCAGGCAGTGACTGGATTTGCAGGAGAGCTGACAACATTGGTACGAAGTAGAAAAGACACTTTGCTCATTTCAATTTACCATATGTTGCTGCCGTGCACCTTCATGGAAAACCCGCGGCGACATCCCGTCAAGCAAAGGCAAAACAAGACAAACTCTGCGAAGAGAATGCAACACTTGCCAACTTCGGGAATGCCCTGGACAGCCAAGAGCCAGCCCGGGGTCAGGGGTCAACCCTGGAGCCAAAGGTCAGCGTTTCACGCGAGCGTCGCTAACAGTCGGTCGGTTTGTGCTCCCGGGGGGCGGGGACCCCCCCCTCACTCACACACACCCACCCGGGGGAGGGGGGGTAGAGACTGGAGGGCGATCCAGAAGGAAGATTCCGGTCTGAAGTGAAATGTTGTCCTACCTGATGGCCGTCCATCCGCCGGTCGCTCGCTCGGTCCCTGACTGACTCAGGCCGTGCTCCCGCCCCCTCACTCCCGGAATATCTCTCTCTCTCTCACACACACACACACACACACACATTCACTTACTCCTGAACTCTCTCTCTCTCTTTTCCTCTCCCCCTGTCTGTCTTTTCCCTTCCCTCCCTCCCTCCCTCTCTCTCTCTCTATCCCTGTGACTCTCTCAGTCCCGGAGCCTGTGAGTCTCTGCCTCTCCCGCTGTCCCTCACACGTACACTCCCTCAATCCCGGAGCCCCACACACACTGTCTGTCTCTGTGTGTGTGTGTGTGTGTGTCCCTCCCTCAGTCCCGGAGCCTCTGCCTCTGGAGGTGAGTCACCAGCTCCCACCATCGCGAGAGCCAGAAGCCGGCGGAGGCTGCCAACTCTCGCGAGAGGTGAGTGCTTTTGGTTCCATGGAGTGGGGTGCATTGGATAGGCAATGGGTGACTTTAGTAGGATGATGTATGTTGGTGTGGGTGAAGTGGAGTGAGGACTGTGTGTTTGGACGTATGTGGCCCTCAATTCAGTCGAGCCGGCAGAAGGGGGTTGTAAAGCATGGGGAATATTGGGTTGGCTGGGGAAGTATTGGTTGAATGGGATGTGTTGGGTTGGGTTGAGTGCGCGTGAAATATGATCAGTAGAATGGACTGTGTTGGATGGGATGGGATAGGAGATCTGTTGGTGTTAGGTGGGTCAGGCAAGGGGAGCTGTTGGTGTCAGGTTGAGTCTGGTTGTGTGCATTTGGTAGATTGATGTATGATGGATAGGCATGTATTGTTAAGGTGGGGTGGTACCAAGTGGAAATGTAGAGTGGGGTGAGGTAGGTCAGGGCAAGGCTTGTGTTAGGCTGAGTAGGGATGTGTGTGTTGGTATCAGGTCCAATGGGAGTGTGTTGGGTGGGTGCACTCTTGTGGGTTTGATTCAGTTAATGGTTTGGGTTCAGTTTGGGATTATGTTCAGTTGGGCAGGCAATGTGTGGGTTGGGTGGGATGAAGTATAAAAAACAAGAACCATGGATGCTATAAATCAGAAACACCAGAAATTGCTGGAAAAACTCAGCAGGTCCAGCAGCATCTGTGGAGAGAAATCAAAGTTTTGGGTCCAGTCTTCATCTTCAGAACTGAGATGAAATACGTTGGGTTGGGTGGAGTGCATTTTTTGGGATGGCTTGGGTGGGCAGAGCTGGGTTGTTTCAGATTGAGTTCAGTTGTTTTTTTTTATTTGAGCACAGCAGGGGACAAGGCAGGGTTTGCAATGGAAGCTCTGTAACTGCGTAGCAACAAACTGGACAGAAGAATGGAGTTCGGTTAATACTGACAACATTCAGACACTATCAAAAATCAGCAATGGTACAGTTATGACTCTGGGTCAGAAAGTGGTGTGTTGAAGTCCAACTCCTAAAACTGGTACACTTAAATCTAGCCTGACATTTCAAGTAATGGATGTAGGTTTGCTCGCTGAACTGGAAGCTTCATTTTCAGACATTTCATCACCATACTAGGTAACATCTTAAGTGAGCCTCCAAATGAAACAGTGGTGGTGTAGCCCACTTTCTATTTATATGTTTGAGTTTCTTTGGGATGGTGATTCCATAGGAAATGATGTCCCAATCAGAAATGTCATCACCAACCCAAGGGAACTCAAACACATAAATAGAAAGCGGGCTACACCACCAGTGCTTTATTCGGAGGCTTACTGACAACAAGCAAAACTAAATTCAACTACAAAAACCTTGCAAGAACTGTAACAAACACTTCATTGGACAACTGGCAGAAAACTAGCCACCAGGATGCACAAACATCAACTAGCCACAAAACAACATGCCTCACTCTCACTAGTATCCTTACATACAGATGAGGAAGCACACCACTTTGACTGGGGCAACATATCCATTCTAGCACAAGCCAAACAGAGACAAGCACAAGAATTCCAAGAAGCATGGCATTCCAAATGGAACTCTATCAACAAACACATTGACTTGGATCCCATTTACCACCCCCTGAGAAAAAGAACAGGAAATGACATTGCCACAAGAAATGATGTCACCACAGAAAATGACATCACCAACCCAAGTAAACTCAAACATATAAATAGAAAGCGGGCTACACCACCAGTGCTTCATCCAGAGGCTTACTGAAGATGTTACCTAGTATGGTGACGAAATGTCTGAAAATAAACTTATCAGCTCAACAAGCAAACCTATATCCAGAACCTCAACCTGAGCTACAAATCCTCTCAAAACTCACTAATTTCAGGTAATGCGTATTTATATTATTCTTTGAAAAGATCTGATATCACTATCAAGGCCAACATTTATTGTCCTTTATTAATTTCTTTTTGAGAAGGTGATGGTAAGCAACCTTGTTGAACTTCTGCAGTCCATATAGGTGGATCCACAATGCTGTTAGACAGGGGGTTCCAGGAATTTTACCCAATTACTTTGAAGTAATGATATATAGTTCTAATGCAAGGTAATGTAGCTAAGAGCAAAATTTTAGATGGTGCTTTTTCCCATATGTCAACTTGCATTGCCCTTAGAGAAGTCAGTTAGTTCAGTTGGCTGGACAGCTTGTTTGTGAAGCAGTGTGGCTCAAGTAACATGCATTCATTTCCTGTATTGGCTGAGATTACCATGAAGGCCCCACCTTGTTAACTGTTCACCATGCCCCATGCCTGAGGCATGGTGATCCTTGGGTTAAACTCATCACCAATTGCCTCTCTTCATGAAAGAGCAGCCCTATGGTTCTCCAGGACTATGGCAATTTGTGGGTTTACAAGCTGTTGCTGATTGGTTTCAGGGTTTCTTTTAAATATCAGACTCACCAATGCCACTGTGCATCAGAGGTGAGGGGATTGAATCTTCAAGGTGGTGTATGGGTGACAATCAAGCTGGTTGCTTTGTCATATGTGATGTCAGGCTTCTTGAGATATATTAGAGCTGCACTCATCTAGTGGAAACTATTCCATCACATTCCTGACTTGTGTCCTGTAGATATTGGACAGGCTGTGTTGACAGGCAGGAGGTGAAATACTTGCCACAGAAATCCCATCTGAGGTAGTGCTGTACTGTTAAGAGATCTGTCTTTATAATGATACATTAATATTGTATCCCGGTCTGACCTCCCAGGTTACATACAAAATCCATGACCCTAATTTGAAGATGAGTCGGGGAGTTATCCTTCAAATCCTGACCAATATTTATCCCTCCGTCAAAATCAAAAAAATATATTTTATATGATCATACCATTGCTGTTTGTGAGAGTTTGCTGTTTACAGATTGGCCACTGTGTTTCCTTCATTATGACAATGACCATGCTTCGAGAGCACTTCAATGTCTCCAGAGAATTTTGAGGCATCCTGAGATCTTCAGGCGCAATATAAATGCAAGTTTTTGATCTATTTATCATTGTATTCAGTAATTTTCCTTCAAAAGGCCAATCTGTTGTGATTTGAATAACAAATTTCCAAAAATGTAGCTGGGTTTGTAACCTTGTAATGGAAAACTTTGAGATTCCTTTCTGCACAAGGGACTTTATAGCAATGCTTGTTCTTGATTCTTCAGTTTTAAAGTCACTTCTACCACCTCCCAATTAGCGTTTGCATCTTTTAAACTCTGTAAATAATCCTTAATCAAATATCTACTGAAGGTGAGGGGCAACATATATGGTAAATTACTTCATTGATGAAATTGTGTCACATTGTGCTCCTACGAGACATTTAAACATATTAAAGACACTATTTTAACCACACCTTTTTGTGCTATATTCATTGGTGATTATTTATTTCCTGTATCCTTGAAAATCTATATTGTCCTTATTATTGAAAAAGTTAAAAGTTTATTTTTAAACAAAATACAAAACTGGCCCCAATTCTCTTCCCCTCTCACTCACATGTCCTTTATTTTTCAGCACAAAACAGATCCTCATTATGTTGCAATTGCGCTTTTACATTTAGTTGTTAGGCCAATTAATCCAGTTTTGAGTTATGGCAGCTTTTCATCAGTTGGAGTTATAGACAGTTGTCTGCATTCACACAATTATCAACATATCTGTGGAGCAAACTGACATGGTGTGATTTTGGCAGATGACAAGTTACTGCTTAAACAGAATTCAACTTGCCTTCATTATTTAGTAAATAAATAAATCACTTTGTGTAGCTGTAGGTCAAAAAGTCCAAGGTCTGATACTCCAGTTTTCAAGATGAATGATTGAATCAAACCTGACTATATTGATGCCCATTCTGTTGTTAGTTGATAATTATAATGGATTTTGCATTGTAAATGTGATCTGCGGAAGCAATACAGAAGCCTTGTATTTTTATCGTGCCTTTCACAACCTCAGAACATTGCACAATATTTTATGACCAATGACATACATTTGAAATGCAGTTACTGTCATATTATAGAAAGTGCAACATTCGATTTGTGGACAGCAAAATGCTATGGCTGGCATATTCTAGACTGTGACTGATCAAGAGTCTGAGTGGGAAAATAAACACAGCAGGGTAAGAGATGTCTCATGAGATGTGTGATGGGGAAATTGTGAGTAAATTCTTGTTAGACATTCCAAAAAAATCTTAAAAGATTAGCTTGCCACAGTCATTTGTCAGTTTCACAGCTGGGTGCAAAGTATAAGCAGATCTGAGAGCACTTTTCACCCAGCTGTGACTCTGAGAGAGCATAGGAGTGCCGGAACTTAAAAAAGGGTTTGGTTAAAAAAAAAAGTCAGAGGGCAACCTCAGCTGCTATTTCCAATGCCAAGTAAGAATTCAGAATGTGAAAATAGAGTTCTTCCCATAATAAAAGGAAAATACTAAATGCTCAAGATCATAAGTAAAATAAACGTGCTGGAGAAACTCAGCAGGTCTGGCAGCATTTGTGGAGAGAGTAATAGCGTTAACATTTCGAGTCTGATATGACTTCTTCAGACCTCTTCCCGTGTTTCCCATGTTTTGCTAAACTTTAATAGAGGCAGTCATAATTGGACAGGGTCATACAGCATGGAAATAGACCCTCCAGACCAACTCATCTGTATGGACCAGACATCCCATCTGACCTTGTCTCATTTGCCAGCATTTGGCCCATATCCCTCTGAAGCTTTCCGATTCATGCATCCATCCAGATGCCTTTTAAATGTCATAATTGTATCCACCTCTACCATTTCCTCTGGCAACTCATTTCATGCACATGCTACCTTCTGTGAGAAAAAGTTACCCCGACATCTCTATGACTCATATCCCCTCTCACCTTAAACCTCTGCCCTCCAGTTTTGGACTTACCCACCTGCGGAAAAAGACATTGGTTATTCACCCTATCCATGCCGCTCATGATATTATAAACCTCTAAGGTCACCCCTCAGTTTCCGATACTCCAGGGAAAAAAGCCCCAGCCTATTCAGCCTTTCCCTATAACTCAAACCCTCCAGTCTTGGCAACATCCTTGTAAATCTTGTCTGTACCCTCTCAAGTTTAACAACATTCTTCCTATTGAAGGGTCACCAAACTTGTACAGAGTATTCCGGAAGAGTCCTGTACAACCGCAACATGACGTTCCAATCCCTATACTCAATGTTCTGACCAATGAAGGCAAGCATACTAAATGCCTTCTTTGCCACCCTATCTGCCTGTGACTCCACTTTCAAGGAACTGTACATCTGTCATGTTCTTTTACAATCACCTTAAACGTGTGACCTCTAACTAGTAACCCAACAGCTCCTGAAAAATAACTAGGCAAATGTGAGGACTGCAGATGCTGGAAAACAGAGTTTAGATCAGAGTGGTGCTGGAAAAGCACAGCAGGTCAGGCAGCATCAGAGGAGCAGGAAAATCGACGTTTCAGGCAAAAGCCCTTAATCAGGAATGGAGGGAGGGACCCTCCAGGGTGGAGAGATAAATTGGGGTGGGGGGTGCTGGGGAGAAAGTAACAAAGAATAGAACAGGTGAATGGGGAGGTGGGGTAGGACAGGTCATGAAGACAATGCTGAGCTGGAAGGTTGGAGCTGGGGTGAGATGGGGGAAAATTTCAACCTATAAGCTCAGGTCGATTCAACCTACTCAGATATAAAATATCCCATTTTGTGGCTGCTATTCCAAAACAGGGCTGTTGTTGACCTTGGACTTTGTCCAAGAAAGGTCAAAAGTCACACAACACCAGGTCATAGTCCAGCAAGTTTATTTGAAATCACAAGATTTCGAAGTGCAGAAAGTCGAAGAAAACAGCTCCTTGGAGATTCTAGCTTGTTTGTTTGAAAATGCTTACCCTTTCCCTTCATCTGTCTAAGTCAGGCAAAGCCAAGGTGCAAATACAATTTTCAGCACTGTCCAACTCAATCTTCTAAACAAATCTTGATTCTCAATTTGCTAATACATTTGTGTTGATGTATGTAATTTTGTTATTTCAAATTATGAATTCGGTTAATCACCTTCATTCCCCCTTTATGGTTATCTTACTGGCAAATCAAACATTTTACTTGAGGATTTGCTGTGGACTTTACTCTGTCATTGGTTCTGATAATTATGCCTTGGAAGACAAAAGCAACAGTTGAAATAGTACTTTTGAACTTGTGTTATTTCAGCATTGTCCATCAAATTTGCATCTGTTGTTACAGTTTGTTCACCAGTCTGCATTGGCACGTGAACAATTTCAGTTAAAATTGATCAGTGAACTTAAGTGGGTTGTACTGCTCATTCTTTTTCTCCTCTCCACCTACTCGCAAATTTTTCTGCTTTCTGTCATCTGAATTTCCTTCAGTAATAATTGAACTGATTTCCAAACCTGATAATCCTGTGTCATCACTGGTTTCACGCTGAACATCCTGACTGAGGCCCTCTGTACACCTGCCAATCCCTAAAAGTCCTTGCCAGGTCATCTTCCTGAAGGGAAGCTGAAATAGCTAGTCTTCTATCATAGCTGATAATGTGTTGCTGGAAAAGCGCAGCAGGTTAGGCAGCATCCAAGGAGCAGGAGAATCGACGTTTTGGGCATGAGCCCTTCTTCAGGAATCTATCATACACTATTAAGTCATCTCTGATTGTGAAATGCTATTAATACTCAAAGTATGGGTTCTTGGCTGACTCACTAGACTTTTCGTCTGGCCATCTTTCAACACAATACCTGTGAATGCTGGGTTTTTTTTTCTGTTTCTACAACTGTGGTATTTGATCTGATTAAGACAGTGACACTTAGTATCACCTGATATTAAGCTTAAAATAAATGAAATGTCCATTGATGTAGAGGATCTGTCAAACTCTAGTAAATTGAATCTCAAGTTTCTCCAAGTAATGCATTGGTTATCTTTTCTCACCACATTAACATCTTTGTATGAATAGCCATTTGACATTTATTGCTGTATAACTTTGAAAGTGACCTATTATTTTACAGATTATAATCCAAGCTGATGTTACAAATGGCCAAGTCAGATCCCAGAACTAAATCTGGCTTGGTGAATTTTTAATTTGGCAATCTTTCACTGAAATATAAGCCCACAAGTCTACACATTTGTATAATAAACTTGTATCTTATTGTTAACACTAAAGAAAGAAAAATTGTTTGGTTTATTTTATTCCACATAAATATATAACAGTTTGAAAGGTTTCAAAACATGTGGCGAAACAAAAACCCATCTGCTCCCCAATGCTGAATACTTTTAAGAAATAAATAGATTTCTCAAGGGTAATGATATCAATGGATATGGGTGGGAGTGGGAGTATTCTTTTGAAATAGACAATCAGTCAGGATAATGTTGAATGGCAGTATGGGCTTGATGGCTGAAGGGCCTTTTCATGTTTATTTTCTGTGTTTCCAAAGCTTTTTAGTTCAATGGTATCTCAAAGCTGCTTTAACATTTTTCCCAAGTAGATTGTTACAATTTCAATATCACAATGTTGATTTATTTTCCTTCTCTTAAAGCATACAATTCCATAAAATAGTGATGCTGTATCTAATTACTGGTAAGTAGTGTTTCCCTGTAAACTTGCTGTCAAAATGGAGGTCTCCCACCTTTTGCAGGCATAATGATGTGACCACTTTTCTATGGCAAAATGGACAGTTTCCTGCCTTCAAGGCCTAATAAACAATGCTTGCTTTTTTGCCAAATCTTCTCCAAATCAAGCCTGTAGTGAGGTTTTCAATTAAAGATCTCTTGCAGTTATCACAACCTTAATAAACTTCTTACAATCTTCTGTTATACTCTGCTGCATCTTTAATTTGATCCTTTGTCAGCTGAATTCCAATTTGAGATTGGGGTGTCTTGGCTCCAATCGTCTTTGCTTGACTGGGTCTCAGGGTCTATTGGTTTAGAGTGCTAGAGGAAAACCAATAGTGAGTCTTAACAAGAAAAGGCTCTTGGCTTGAAGAAGATGTAGTGTATTACATCATTAGAACAGATGGTGCTCAATGCAGTCTCCAATGTTAACTGTTTCTAAACCATTTCCTTCTACAATAATCACAAAGATGATTTAGGCTTCTTTGCCTCACTGTCAGGTGTGTCCTGCAGGAAAGTGAGGGAGCACAGAAGGGAGGAAGAGTAATCCTTCTCCTTCTGGCTCCATGTAAAGGGAAGGGTGAGGAAAACAGCATTTACATTTTGTTTTAGGCCTCCAAAGGACCGCTCTCATGAACCATAATCCAGAACAGAGCTCCAGAGTTACATGTTTCCAGTAAGATCATCAAGTAAGCATCAGGCCCCTTACGTGTATACCCAAATCCTACATAGCTCCAACACATACTGACTGTTACAGGTATCCAGTTCTGTAGTGTCAATCTATACTTAAGCCCTCAACTGACTCTTCTTCATGTAGGGAAAGACATAGCACAGATAGTTGCTGACAGAGGGAACTTCACGTGAATCAAAATATACATGAACTGTTCAGACAGGGTCATCTGATCATTGTCAAGTTTGGAACAAAGTCTGATTTTTCATGTTCCCCAGACCAAAGGGACTGTGGTCAATTATTAATTCTATTTAATTGTTCCAACCCATATAAGAATAAGAAATATCACAGTTTGAGATCAGCTGTTCTTCTTCTTTGCATTGTGCCAGGTGTTGCATCGATAGACCAAGTTATCTGGGGGCTGGGAATTGGAAAGTTGATGTTGAATGCATGAAACTAAGGATCTGTGGAGAACCTTGTTTTATTCAAAGACCATATAAACTATCTTTATATTCCTTGGATTGGTATATAGGGCTACAATCTTATCAATAAAACAAAGAACTACATCTTTACAAAATCCAAATGCATAATCCAGTGGCACGGTGGTTGGCACTGCTGCCTCACAGCGCCAGAGACCTGGGTTCAATTCCCAGCTCGGGCAACTGTCTGTGTGGAGTTTGCATATCCTCCCCGTGTCTGTGTGGGTTTTCTCTGGGTGCTCCGGTTTCCTCCCACAGTCCAAAGATGTGCATGTTAGGTGAATTGGCCATGCTAAATTGCCCGTAGTGTTAGGGGAATGGGTAAATATAGGGAGAATGGGTCTGGGTGCGTTGCTCTTCGGAGGGTCGGTGTGGACTTGTTGGGCCAAAGGGCCTGTTTCTACACTGTAAGTAATCTAATCTAATTTTATGATTCAAATGTCACATAATTCATCCCATTTATTACAAATCCATTTTCCAATAAAACTGCTAAAAGAGCGGTAATTGCCAGAGGTATGTCCATCAACCAGTTGTGTTGAATACATGTATATTTAAGGAATTTTTTTTTAAATGTGGAAATTTTTTAACTACTTGGATATAGTCTGGATTAAAATGGGCCTCCTCATGTGATTTATTGGAAGTGAAGCGAACCATTTTAAGTGCCGAGTGGTTTACCTGCTTCTTACAGGAAATCCAGCAACTTTGAAAGCTTTGCTTAGCTGTTTCACGAAAGAGATCAAAGCTGGAGTTTATTGCCTTAATTAGTGAAAAAAAATCTGATTTTGAGAAGACTAGTGGCCTCTGTACAGATGGCTGCCTAGCAACCCTCTCTGGAGTTCTGTTCTGTAGACCCAGGAGTCAGAAAAGCAGTTGGGGAGTTGCATGTTTCTGAAAAGCTGGACTGTGACCATGTTTGAGAGACTTGCATCCAAGTTGGTTGGAATCATAACTGGGCATTTATCATTAATCTATTGCTGTCAGCAATTCAGCTTCATTGAAAGGAAAGCATGGATGGGAGAAGTCTTCGCAGTCATTTCCAGATCCTTGATCCTTTGGGGTTGTTTTCCCTTTTCCCTTTTTTAAAAGAACATTGCATCTGCAGAAATTTGCCTTTTTAAGTTGTGTGAATATGTCCGTGTGTTGAATAAAGGACACGTAATTTTGATTCCCAATCATAGTTTTTACATTAAGAACAAGTTTTGTTCATATGAAATGGCTTATTTTGAGTTTGTTAAAGCAACCAGATGGATGTTTATTTTTGAAAGTAGTACTAAAGAGGAACAATATCCATTTTAGTAATTGAATCAACGTATTAACACTAATGGTGCAACTGGTGGAGTAGTGGGGCTTGATTATTAGCATTTTCCTCCTATTGCATTTGTAACACAGCATCCTGTAGTAACATTGCCTAGCATACAAAATTGATTTTAGAAAATGAATCAAAGAAGCAGTGAAACCTGAGTAAATAAAGCAGCCTGTGATGAACTGAAATGAAAGATAACTTTTACTGAAAAAAAGCAGTTTGGTAAAACAGACATCCAAACTGTAAGAATGTAAGAACATTAGTATTGTTTGAAATCTTGGTGATGACCTATTTTGCAAATTGGAATTGAAAGTTTTTGAATAATAAGATGTTTTCAATAAATCAGTCGCTGTGTAGTGTATAATACTATACTGAAGCTCAGATTAGAACAGAATTCCTCTGATACTGTAGTGAACATCATAGCCCAGATATTACTGCTGATAATAATGTGCAAAGCTTCATAATTACTTTTGAAATTACTTTTGAAATTTCTGTCTCTGCTATTTTTGCAAAGTAGTTAAGTTTTTAAAGCTGATATCACAGTAACTTTTTGAGTTATATTTTTATTTTTCTAATTCTCCTCAGTATATATAATTATTCTGTCTGTATAATGTTATTTTGGGAGCTGCAGTTTATAATTCTTCTCCAATTCCAACCTGATCAGCATTCCATCCCTGCAAAGCAAAGACTTGAAGCCAGCAGAGGCAAAGGGAACATTTCATTCAACAACAGCAACAAAACTGCTCCTGACACATTTTGGATGATTTGGCATTTACTAATATGATCTGGCAAAGCTACGATGGAAAATCTAGCTCTAAGTGCATTGTTAGCAATTAAACAATAATTAAATTCTGGTATTTCAGCCCTGTCTTACCTAACACGTCAGCCTGTGTTTATGTCTAAGTTGGCACTGGCACAAACCCCAATCTGTGTCACCGACTGCGTCTGTTGTAAATGAGGTTCTGCAATGAAACAAACAGTTCTGTGATTTCCAGGATGCAATCAGTGATACAGGAAGTTATTTGAGACCCAGCGACAGGCATAAAGACCACAAGTTGTGAAGTTGCAAATGCATTGCAACTGGTTGTGGTCATATCATCTCGTAAAATCTTGCTGGGACTCTGCCCAGTACCACAACTAAAACCAATTACAGGAAATCTTTTAAATTTTAAATTGATCTGTTGAAATAGTGCCTGATTCCTTATTAGATGCCTGTCTCGTCACCAGTACACATTTTTCATGTGGGCGTCCTGACAGTGAATGTATAAGTTGTCCTGTTCAAACCTGTTCCTGCATGTAATATGGTAACTTTTTCACCCAAGGAGTGGTTACAATGTAGACCTCAGTGCATAGGTTTGGAGGTGCCAGGGACTGATTGAGGCAATTGGTATAGGTTCATTTCAGGAGAAGTTAAATAAACGTAAAGGGGAGAGAATCAGGATCTGCTGATGGGGAGAAATTCAGAGGGGTGAAGAGAAGGCTTATGTGTAGAATAAATAGTCATATTGCCTCGAAGTTTCATAGTCTGTTTCAGATTGATCTGGTTTGCTGAACAGCCTGCATGTTGTGTATTTTTATGGGTAAATCTCCAAGAATTGATGACATTCCACTGGGAAAAAAAATCAACTACAGAAGGACTACCACAGTTCAGAAACTCTGTCGCTTCTGCTAATTCTGGAATATTGGCATTGTCCCTAAAGATTGAAATATGCTTCCATAACTCACATTTACCAATGGAATGGAAGCAAGTTAATCTGTGACAGACATTGTGGTATTTTAATTTTTCTCCAGAACATCAAGTCTCAACAGGATTGTCAATCCCCTGACAGACTCGATGTACCTGAAATCAAAAGTGGCTTTTGTGCTGGCAGAGGAATGATTGCTGTGATATTTGCAGTGTGCCATCCTGATGCAGAATGATATCCTTTCAGATGCTTTTCCTGTCATCACAATCCATAATACACATTTTAACTCCATTCATAAGTCCTGCTATTTTGGGAGGAACCTGTCCAACAGCACGATATTGGATGCAATATCACCTATCCCCAGGCAAAAGCAAGTTCAATATTCAGCAGGCTCACTCAGAGACTTTCCAGCATTGGAGTTTGTTTTGAGACTAATTCGATATCTGCCAAACAGTGGTTCACAAAACATCTCTCTATGGCATAGACACTTATTGGCATTTAACAAAGCAACAAAATGCAATCCACCTTCACAGCTTCAGATTGGCAACATGAGGCAAAATTCCAAACACTTTGGTACTTATAAGGTCTATATATACCTGGTAGTTAGAGCATGCTCGTTAGAGCTCAGCCTTACTGTTTTGGTTTGCTTGAAGGATCCCAGCATACCAAATTCAGTACTCCACATTTGGCAGAGCACAGAAACACACAGCATAAGATATCCCAATCTTAGAAATAAAGATATTCTGAAAGCCACTGCCAAATCTTATAATTTGAACTCTGCCACATGGAATAGAACAATCCTGAATAGTTCTAAATGAAGATGTGTCATCAGGTAATGAGTTGAAGAGTCTAGAGTTGGATCCCTACAAATCTTGTGGCACATTGGCTCAGTGGTTAGCATTTCTGCCTCACAGCACCAGGGACCTGGGTTCAGTTCCACCCTCGGGCGACTGTCTTCATGGAGTTTGTACATTCTCCTTATGTCTGCATGAGATTCCTCTAGGTGCTCCAGTTTCTTCCTACAGTCCAAAGATGTGCAGGTTAGGTGGATTGACCGTGCTAAATTTCCCCATAGTGTCAGAGATGTGCAGGATAGGTAGATTAGCCATGGGAAATGCAGGGTTTCAGGGATATGGTAGCGGGGTGGGTCTGGGTGGGATGCTGTTGGGAGGATTAGTGTGGACTCGATGGGCCAAATGGCTTACTTCCACACTGTAGGGATTCTAAGTCAAAGGAAGCTGGTGTGAAGCCAGTGCTGTCAGCCAACTCTTCAACAGTGTTATATTTGCAATCAATCTGCAAAGCAAGATTTAGTTCAACATCAGAACTGAGTTTACACCAACCTCTATGGTGAACAATTGGTTTCCTTGCTGAATGTTCAATGAAGCCATGGAAGGATTCAACATCAAACATTGCTGTGTTTGGTAAACAGGATTACATTGTTCACACTTGCCTTATACCTGATCCTCACTGGCTTCTTGTTGTGACTATTTAACAGGCAGAGGCTGACCATGCAGAGAAGAACATTATTGGACTCCAGTGGGCAATATACAATGGTGTCATTCAAGAGGTAATGTTATTTCATCTCTCACGGTGCTTGCCTTGTGCATTGTTCCAAATATCACTATAATGGGAAGAAGCAGCAAGACGAGGTGAGAGTCTCCTTCCAAATCAAAAAAAAACTGGAGATTTCCTGGGACCCCATAGGGAATCTTGGGCCCTGGGCTTCCTTCCACCAATTAGGTTGAACCTTTCATCTTTCCCTTCATGATGTTCTGTATCTTTATTGCTTTTATTGTGCTATTATTTGAGTTTGTAGCTTTTATTTATTCTTGCTTATATCTAGTAATTAGTAATATCCTTGGTATTGTTGTCTCAATATGCTAATTATGACTGACTTCAGTGACCAAAGAATTACTTGTCCTTAAATCACCTTGCAGAAAATACGCCCTGATCATTATTCCTTGATTGGGAATGTCTCTGTAGTTCTCAATGGCTATCACCAACCACCAGAGAAATAAAAGAAAATGGCATTAAGTCGATCATGTTTTAATGTCAATGTAACTCAAACTACAAATCATGGGTTCATCCTTAGACAATTAGTTCCATTGGATTTATCATTGAACTCATGTTAGTGAAATATCATTAGTTTTTATGATTTATGGCGAGCTTTCACTAAGATAATTCTTTGCAATCAGTTTATGACATTCATTATTCAATGGAAAATACACGTCATTTTACTCGACAATCAACGAATCGTTTTAATAATCTGTCAATCACTGTCAAATTAGTGTTTCACAGCAAATATTATCACATCAAAACAGAGACTGACAAGCATTGAATTCCTTCTCACACAGTTAGTGAATATAAAAGAGACCCAAACTGAGTGCAATTGCCATATATGTTAGGATAGTTCTTATGTACAGTATAGGAAAGTAAAAAGAATTGTTCTATTATAGAATGTCCAAAAGTACTTCAAAGAACTACCTTTGAAATGCAGTTTTTGGTATTTTGTGAACAGGTTAAATACGTAAAATTGCCTCAGTCTTAGCACAGTAAAGGGCTGTTCCCTTATTACAGAGAAGCGAATGATGGTATTTGAACCTGAAGGTCACCATGCCTCAGGCAAGGGGAGAAATTGGGAAGGACAGCTTTTCGTAATAACTTCAGCTGGTGTAGGAGTTGAACCGGCTTTTTTGGTGTCACTGTGCAATGCAAACCAGCAGTCCAGCCACCCAGCTGCCAGATGTGCTGAGTTTCTCCAGCACTTTGTGTTTTTATATCAGATTCCTAGGTGCAATATTTTGCTTTTACTTTAATGCTCTAGGTTTTTGGAAGAATGTTGCTCAGATTTCCCGGCAGTTCTTGAAATAAACAAACATAAAAACAATTGGCCAATGTCACCTTCAAAGGGTAGCACACCTTACAATCAAGGTTATTGGCTATGTCCTTCCTGTTGCAGCCTGAGCACATCCCAGTAAATACGTTTGGACAAATGAAGCTATGGAAATAATTGCATCAGTTTCGGAACCCTGACAATTCATAGCTAAACATCCATGCGTGCAGTCAGTTTACAGATTTTAACTTGGAGGATGACGCTGCTGTTAAGCAATGGAACACGCAGGTACGCGTAGAAACAGCGTCGCAATGCTCCATGACTGTCACCCGACAGGGAATGAGGTGCCTGTGTCAAAGATGGGCTTTGCTCATATATTCACAACACTGAAACAAGCTCCGCTGGGTTCCCACTAATGAAAAACTGCATCAGAACAAAGTCAACCATGGCATCAGTTGACGAGGATCAACGCAGTGAATACTGATTTGTTATCGCTATGGTTTTCAATGAAAACAGTAAACACTCAATATAACAAAGAGTGCCTTGAACGATTAAAAGTTAGGAAGTTCACTTTGTCAGCTGTTCCTCGGATTGGCTCCAGTGGGATGGAATCTCCGTAACGATGGTTGTTGTTTGTGTCAGAGAAAGTCGGATAACCCTCCTGGTAACACCATTATTTGCAGAATAATTTGCTGTGTGTTCATCTCAGGTCATTGTATAATTCAGACTGCTCGCTGAGAAGCCAATCACTATATGCAGCTCCCTCTGCTGATGTAACCCAAAGATGCACGTTCAAACTCCCGTCAATCAAAGGTGTACCTGGCATTGCATCAGACGCATATTAAGAAAGAGACACTTGCAGTGCTGTAACACCTTTACTGCCACTGACGTTAAAGAGAGTGAAACCACACCCAATGAAGTATTATTTAGAAGTGTATTTACTGTAGTAGTCAAGGAAACACAGCTGCTAATTTGTATTCGGCCAGCTCCCATAAACAGCAATGTGATAGAATAGATAATCCATTTCTTTGAGGAGTAAACATTGAGGTATAAAGTTGGGTGTCCGTATGCACCAGTCATTGAAGCTACACATAAAATGCAGCAGGCAGTAAAGAAGGCAAATAGTACGTTGGCCTTCATAGCCACATTCTTGATGAAGGGCTTATGCCCGAAATGTTGATTCTCCTGCTCACCTGATGCTGCCTAACCTGCTGTACTTTTCCAGCCCCACACTTTTTGACTCTCTGATCTCCAGCATCTACAGTCCACACATTCTCCTTCATAGTGAGAGGATTTGAATACAGGGCTGAAAATGGAAGGGCTCATGCCCGAATTTGAATACAGGAGCAGGAATGTCTTGCTGCAATCGTACAGGCCTTGGTGAGACAAAACCTGGAATATTGTGTGCGGTTTTGGCCTCCTTATCTGAGAAAGGATATTCTTACATCCAGGGAGCACAAAGGTTACCAGACTGATTAGTGGGATGGCAGGCCCTATCTATGAGAGGTTGAATCAGTCGGGATAATATTTGCTGGAGTTGACAAGAATGGGGTGTTGGGTGCGGGGTGATCTCTGGCTAAAGATATGGTGAAAATGCCAGAAAAAAAACTTAAGTTGGATGATCTGCCATGATCATAATGAATGATGAAGCAGGTTCAAATGACCAAATGCACTACTCCTCCTATTTTCCATGTTTCGACCTTTTTTATTTCTATGATTCTTTGGGTTTTTTTACACCTATGAAAGCAGGCAACTGGGGTCTTGGTTTAACATGTCATCTGAAAGACAGCCCCTCAGTGCAATGCTCCCTCATTACTGCACTTTTTGTGCTCAATGCATCTATGAATTCAAAATGAAATTTCAAGTTTTATCCATGATGCCAGATTAACAAAACCTGACAAGAACATCACTAAATGTGCTACGTGTAGTCCATTTCCAGAATGACAAAATAAAAGGTGAAGAAATTGTATTGAACTTCATTAGGCCATTCTTGGAATACTATTTATGGTTCTCCATATTACAGGTAGGATGTAGATTCACTGTAGAAAGTGAAGAAGAAAGCTAAAAAACTGTGATGTCAGAACTGAGTTGTTATACCCTTCAGGAAGAATTGATCAAACTGATCCTCTTTTCCCGAGAAAAGCGAAGGCTAAGGAGAGAAGGAATAGGAGTTTTTAAAATTATGAAGAGACCCACTTTCACTTTATCTATACAGAAAACTCCAGAGGGAATTAACTTCCAGTACACTGTTTTTAAAAATTTCATATAAGTAAATAATAACAAGGAAAGAAATTCTGACCTCAAAACATTATTAAAGCTAGGACCAAATTACTGGAGGTGTTGAAATCTTAATCTGAACTATCAACATCCTTTCTCCACCAGCACTTCACCTTCCCCAACCCCCTTCCCCCTACTCCACTATTACATAAATGCTGGCCCCTTTACACCACTTCTGATGATGAATTATCTAGACTCGAAACATTAGCTTGCTTTCGCTCTGTGGATGCTGTCTGGCCTGCTGTGATCTCCTGCATTTGGTGTTTTCAGTATTATTAAAGCAACTCCACTGCAATTAGAATAATCAGTCAGTGCCATCATGAGTACGTATCCTCAGCTACACATCAGCTCCTGTTTAAAGTTTTTATGGAGAAGGACAGAAATGAGATCTGGATTCAATTTGTTATGTGTCTGGGATGTTGTGACATTTTCCATGAACACATTCAATATTAATACTGATAATAAGGGAAATTCTTATTGACCATGATACTATTTACTTTCTTCAAAATTAAATAGGGTACATATTGAAAACTTATTTCAACTTGTGAGGGAAATCACAACGATTGGCCATTACCGTAAGAAAACCACTCACTAAAGAATTCTAAAAAATCTCTTCACCCAGTGTGGTAAGAACTTGCTGTCACAGGGAGCAAAGTAAATAGAATCCACGTTATTAAAGAAAACTTAGATAAATAAATGAGGGAGAAAAGAATGAAAAGAGTTGTTAATTGGTTGAGATAAAGAAGAGCTTGAAAAGGTTCATGTGGAGGATAAGCATGGGCATGGAAATGTTGAGTCAAATGACCTTTGTTTCTGTGTTGAGGCAGATTAATGTTTATAAAGGAGTATGATTTGATCTTTCCCACCCCTGACTCTTGTTAGGATACACTTATATTTCTGCAAGTCAGAGAATCATAGTATGATATAGTATAAATCCCAGAATCACAAAAACATATTCATTCAACTGTCCTGCCAACTTCAAACATTTATGGAGAAACACCCCATATTGTTCTATTTTTGCAACATTAACCCATTTAGCTTCTATTGCCTCTCCTCATTCATCCTACCGAACCTTAGACTTTTCTGTATTGAATTTCATCTGCTTTCGAGTCATAGAGTCACAAAGCATGGAAGTAGACCTGTCAGTCCAACTTGCTGACTAAGTTTCCCAAACTAAACTAGTCCCATTATCCATCTTTCCTATTCATGTACCAGTTCAAATATCTTGTAAATGTTGTAACTGTACCTGCATATTCCACTTCCTCTGGCAATTCATTCCACATACAAACCAACATCTGTGTGAAAAGAATGCCTGAGGTCCCTTTTAAATCTTACTCCTCTCATCTTAAAATTATGCCTTCTAGTTTTGAACTCTCCTACACCAGGGAAAAATAACCTTTACTATTCACCTTATCTATGCCCCTCATGATTTTATAAACCTCAATAAAGTCACCTCAACCTCCAATATTCCAGTGAAAAAAGTCCCAGCATCTCATTTTAGCTCAAACCGTCCAGTCCCGATAACATCCTTGTAAATCTTTTCTGTACCTTTTCCAATTTAATAATATCCTTCCTATAGCAGGTGACCAGAACTGTACACAGTACTGGAAAAAGTGGCCTCACCTACATCCTGTACAACCACAGCATGCCATCCCAACTCCTATACTCCATGGTCTGAGCAATGAAGGCAAGCTTGCTAAATGCTTCATAACCACCCTCTATACATGTGGTGCAACTTCCAAAGAATTATGTACCTGAACCCCTGGGTCTCTCTGTTCGACAACATTTCCCAGGTCTACCATTAATCGTGCTGATCCTGCCATTGTCGTCTTACCAAAATGCAACACCTCGCACTTCACCAAATTCAACTCCATTGGACACTCACTTGCCCAATTGCTCAAAACCTCTTTGTAATCTTAGGTAACCTTCTTCTCTGTCCACGACATCACCAATTTTGGTGTCTTCTGCAAACTTATTAACCATGCCTCCTAAATTCTGGTTCAAATTGATTATATAATTGACAGATAAAAGTGGATCCAGAAATAATCCCTGCCGAACACTGTTGTTCAAAAAACAACCCTCCACCACCCCCTGTCTGCTACCATCAAGCTGATTTTGTATCCAATTGGAAAGCTGTCTCTGAATCTCATGTGATCTAACTTTAGTAATCAGTCTGCGATACAGAACCTTGTCAAAAGCCTCATATTTATACTGGCTATGAAAGCAGAAGACAGCTGCAGTGGTTAGGTGTCCCAATCATTGTGGTTTGATTTCAGTGAAATCTGACCACTGACTTGTCAAGATTGTACGAATAATGTTGGTGGCACAAAGTCTACATATCAAACAAAAAAACAGAGTATCCTCTCTAAGCCAACTCTAGGTGGTGCAAAGAGCAGAGAAATGCTGATATCATTCTCAATTGATGGGAAGTAGCTGTTTGTCTGAATGGCATTGCAGGATGTAAGATAAACTACCAACATGTCAAACTTAAACTTGAGAAAAGGATTTATTTTAATTTGAACTGGATGTCTCATGGTTGGAGCATCTCTCTCCTCTCCCACTCTCCCTGCAGCCTCCCAGTCTTACCCCAACCTTTCTGTCACCCACAAAAGAGGCTGGCTTCTGGTACATCCATCCGACTTTGCGTCCAAGCTATCCCCCAGAACCTCACTAGAGAATCCATCGGCATAGAAGATACCTTGAGAAAATATCTCAAATCCACAGAGAGCTGCAATCAAATGGATGAAAAGCAACAAATCCTGCAGCCATGGTCTGCCATAATTGCTGAAATCTTCAAAGCTGGCAGATTTTTGCTTACACCAAGACTCCAGGCGCTCACCTGCGGATTTGGAAAGAAAAAAATAACTCTTTGTTGTGTGTTCACCTATTCCACAAACTTGAATATATCCTCAAGAAATTCATTACGATTTTAAACACTGCTTTCCATGTTTCGTGATGTCGGCAAATTATTAAAAAATAGTGTCTTGTATCACCAAGTACAAGGCCTTCACGTAGAACAAAAGCGAGAGAGATCCTCGGTTCTATACTGCTGTATATGTCCTTCCTGTCCAGATAATGGCCATTCACTTTGTATATGAATACAGACAGTTCATTTATTGAGCATGTGCAACCTGGATGGTATTTATGGCCATATTGGGTGGCCATACAGAGATTTAACCAATCTGGGAATGGTTTAAAAGGGTCAGCTGTTGCCATGGGAGACCAAACCTGAGAGGACAACTGTGGGGTCCACAAAGACAAAATAATTTCAGGTGTGTGTTTTCTCCCTGCCAGAGGTCGTCAAATGTTACTGCATGGTGTGATAGACCTTACCATATGAGACGGTGTATGGTACAGTATTTGGTAAGGAGTTGAGCAAGTTATTGATTAAAGACAGGTTTGGGTTGGCATAGACCTTATCCAGCTTATCTGTTACAACTAACCACCTGATGAGGTGGGGATTAGACCATGTTGCTCATACCTGGGAGCCTGGGAGATGAGTTGGTTGAAGAGTGATGATGTGTATTGTTGAGTGCTGTTGTACAACAATGACTTTGATGTGAGAAGCTTGGCCTCATACTGAGGTAGAGTATTCTGCAGTTGATTATGGGATGACAAGCGCAAAGGTCTTTGTGGTCTTGACCTATCATCCCAATGAAATACTGACCAGGTGCCTGAGGAGATTGTTGAGGGTTTTCATGCTGCACTCTTGATGAGTTGCTGCCCGGACAGTGAATGTCAGTGAGATTATTTGTTATTGGAGAATATTTTTAAAAAATTATTCATGATAAGTGGGCATCACTGGATGGGCCAGCATGTATTGAGTGTTGCCCTTGAGAATGTGGTGGAGTCTTTTTGAACTGCTGCAGTCCATTGATTGACGTAAACTGAGATTTATGTAATATTCTTAAGTTTAATTCTTGTATGTTTGGGTATGAGTTCGTAACCTGTACATTTTCTGTGTCTGAAGTGAATAACTTGTAAGTATTTCTGCAGCCATGGTGATTTCTTTTAAACCAGTTTGAGAGGCCAAGTTTCAAAATTAATAGTCTTTTGTGCACCACTAGTTTCTTTTTAGTCTATCTTCGATTTTCTTGCAAATAGAATTAGGCACAAGGTTTTTAGAAGCATCTGTAACTTGATTTTTAAGATGAAGGACAACACCCTTCTTAGAGAAGGAGACTTTTAATTTCAGTTGTACTATTTTGAGCAGTGCTGTGAAGTACTTGGAATACAATGACTGCATAATGGCTGCAGGCAGCTCGATGGCTCAGTGGTTAACACTGCTGCCTCACAGCGCCAGGGACTCGAATTCAATTCCCACCTCGGTGACTATCTGTGTGGAGTTTGCACATTCTCCCTGTGTCTGCGTGGGTTTCCTTCGGGTGCTCCGGTTTCCTCCGACAATCAAAAGATGTGCAGGTCAGGTGAATTGGCCAAGCCTAAATTGTCCATAGTATTAGGTGCATTAGTCAGGGGTAAATAGAAGATAGGGGAATGAGTTTGAGTGAGTTACTTTTTGGAGGGTCGGTGTGGACTTGTTGGGCCAAAGGGCCTGTTTCCATACATTAGGGAATCGAATCCAGTGCTTCTAAGACGGAATGATATGTAGTGAACCAGATTACTTTCAAGTAGGGAGTTAGTACTAATCAGGTTGTAAGATTGCTCACTGAGCTGTTGGATTTATTCTCAGACGTTTCGTCACCATCATCAGTGAGCCTCCGGTGAGGCATGGATGCTCTGTCCCGCTTATTCTTTATCTGTCTTGGTTTGTTGTGGTGGGTGATATCATTCCCAGTTCTATTTCTCAGAGGAAATGGGGTCCAAATCGATATATTTGTTAATGGAGTTCCCGTTTGAATGCCAGACCTCTAGGAATTCCTATTGTCTTTGTTTAGCCTGTCCCAGGATGAATGTATTGTCCCAGTCAACCTGCTGTCCTTCTTCACCTGTGTGTATGGATACCAGTGATAGACAATAGACAATAGGTGCAGGAGTAGGCCATTCAGCCCTTCGAGCCTGCACCGCCATTCAATATGATCATGGCTGATCATTCCTAATCAGTATCCTCTTCCTGCCTTATCTCCATAACCCTTGATTCCACTATCTTTGAGAGCTCTCTCCAACTCTTTCTTAAATGAATCCAGAGACTGGGCCCCCACTGACCTCTGGGGGCAGCACACAGCTGTTGGAGCCTTTGGCTCAGCAGCGGCAGGAGAGCATACCACTATGGGAGACTGTTACTGAGGGGCAGCAAAAGAGCATGCAGCTATTGGACCCTGTTCCTCAGTGGCAGCAGGACAGCACAGAGCTATTAGAACCTCCTACTCAAGGGCAGCATAGGAGTGTACACATGTATTGGAGCCTAGTACTCAGGGGCAGGAGTAGAGTACACAGCTATTGGAACCTATTACTCAGTGGCATATTGGAGAGCACACAGCTATTGGAGCCTTTTACTCGGCGCAGCAGGAGAGCACACAGCTTTTGTAGCCTGTGTCACAGGACCAGCAGGAGGAAGGTGCACAGGTATTGGAGCCTGGTAATCACGAGCAACAGGAGGAGATCACACAGCTATTGGAGCCTGTTACTCAGGAGCAGGAGGAGGAGATTACACAGATATTGGAGCCTGTTACTAAGGGGCAGCATGAGGAGAGCACACAGCTATTGGAGCATTTTACTGCTGGGAAACAGGAGGAGAGCACACAGCTATGGGAACCTGATACTCATGAGCAGCAGGACAGCTCACAGCTATTGGAGCTTGTTAATCAGGGGAATCAGGAGTAGTGCATA